>NW_027018188.1:0-62024 GCF_032854445.1 Liolophura sinensis | reverse complement strand
TGCCAAAAGATGCGGAATTTAGCCAGGCATCGGCAGCTGTTGAAAAATTGCAAATTTCCCTGGTTTCCATGGAGTAAGAGCCGTTGCTACGCACGTGATTATGACATCAATGGTCATTCAATTGTCGCTACAGCCAAAAGTATTGGTCGGAGAGCAACGCGGATTGCACCATTCAATTTCTCGTCACAAAATACGTCGGATTAGCCTCTTACTAGTTGCACTGGAACAGTTTTTCCACTTTTGCATTTTTGCCTGGTGTTTTTGTTAATTGAAACCGGCTACACTGTACTCTGTACAATTGCGACTGGTCATTACTATATTCAACTTTTGACTATAAGTTATGTGCCCTTCGGTAGCCCAGAAGACCTGAAATCTTTGGGCTAAGCGCATTTAACTCACCCAGCAATTGTCTTCCTTCTAAGTCCAAGACAATCTCAATGTCTTTATTTACGTATAGAAAAACCACACCTTTTGTACATAAAAATCACAAGGTACTTGATACAGTCTGCTGTAAAAAGTACAACTGACAACAGACCCACATTTATAAGGTGCCAAAAGATGCGGAATTTAGCCAGGCATCGGCAGCTGTTGAAAAATTGCAAATTTCCCTGGTTTCCATGGAGTAAGAAGCCGTTGCTACGCACGTGATTATGACATCAATGGTCATTCAATTGTCGCTACAGCCCAAAAGTATTGGTCGGAGAGCAACGCGGATTGCACCATTCAATTTCTCGTCACAAAATACGTCGGATTAGCCTCTTACTAGTTGCACTGGAACAGTTTTTCCACTTTTGCATTTTTGCCTGGTGTTTTTGTTAATTGAAACGCGCTACACTGTACTCTGTACAATTGCGACTGGTCATTACTATATTCAACTTTTGACTATAAGTTATGTGCCCTTCGGTAGCCCAGAAGACCTGAAATCTTTGGGCTAAGCCCATTTAACTCACCCAGCAATTGTCTTACTTCTAAGTCCAAGACAGTCTCAATGTCTTTATCTACGTGTAGAAAAACCAGACCATTTTGTACATAAAAAACACAAGGTACTTGATACAGTCTGCTGTAAAAAGTACAACTAAACACTGACCCACATTTATCAGGTGCCAAAAGATGCGGAATTGGGCCAGGCATCGGCAACTGTTAAAAAATTGCAAATATCCCTGCTTTCCATGGAGTAAGAGACGTTGCTGGGCCCGTGATTATGACATCAATGATCATTCAATTGTCACATACAGCCAAAAGTATTGGTCGGAGGGCAACGTGGTTTGCACCATTCGATTTCTCGTCACAAAATACGTCGGATTAGCGTCTTACCAGCAGCACTGGAACAGTTTTTCCAGTTTTGCATTTTTACCTGGTCTTTTTGTAAATTGAAATCGGCTACACTGTACTCTGTACAATCGCGAGTGGTCATTACTATATTCAACTTTTGACTATAAGTTATGTGCCCTTCGGTAGCCCAGAAGACGTCAAATCTTTGGGCTAAGCCCATTTAACTCACCCAGCAATTGTCTTACTTCTAAGTCCAAGACAATCTCAATGTCTTTATCTACGTGTAGAAAAACCATAGCATTTGTACATAAAAATTACAAGGTACTTGATACAGTCTGCTGTAAAAAGTACAACTTAACACTGACCCACATTTATAAGGTGCCAAAAGATATCGAATTGGGCAGGCATCGGCAGCTGTTGAAAAATTGCAAGTATCCCTGGTTTCCATGGAGTAAGAGCCGTTGCTGGGCACGTGATTATGACATAAATGATCATTCAATTGTCACTACAGCCAAAAGTATTGGTCGCGAGAGCAACGCGGTTTGCACCATTCGATTTCTCGTCACAAAATACGTCGGATTAGCGTCTTACCAGCAGCACTGGAACAGTTTTTTCCACTTTTGCATTTTTACCTGGTCTTTTTGTTAATTGAAATCGGCTACACTGTACTCTGTACAATCGCGACTGGTCATTACTATATTCAACTTTTGACTATAAGTTATGTGCCCTTCGGTAGCCCAGAAGACCTGAAATCTTTGGGCTAAGCCCATTTAACTCACCCAGCAATTGCCTTACTTCTAAGTCGAAGACAAATCTCAATGTCTTTATCTACGTGTAGAAAAACCACACCATTTGTACATGAAAAACTCAAGGTACTTGATACAGTCTGCTGTAAAAAGTACAACTGAACACTGACCCACTTCAGTAAGGTGCCAAAAGATGCGGAATTGAGCCAGGCATCGGCAGCTGTTGAAAAATTGCAAATTTCCCTGCTTTCCATGGAGTAAGAGCCGTGGCTACGCACGTGATTATGACATAAATGATCATTCAATTGTCGCTACAGCCAAAAGTATTGGTCAGAGAGCAACGCGGATTGCACCATTCAAATTCTCGTCACAAAATACGTCGGATTAGCCTCTTACTAGCAGCACTGGAACAGTTTTTCCACTTTTGCATTTTTACCTGGTCTTTTTGTTAATTGAAATCGGCTACACTGTACTCTGTACAATCGCGACTGGTCATTACTATATTCAACTTTTGACTATAAGTTATGTGCCCTTCGGTAGCCCAGAAGACCTGAAATCTTTGGGCTAAGCGCATTTAACTCACCCAGCAATTGTCTTCCTTCTAAGTCCAAGACAATCTCAATGTCTTTATTTACGTGTAGAAAAACCACACCTTTTGTACATAAAAATCACAAGGTACTTGATACAGTCTGCTGTAAAAAGTACAACTGACAACAGACCCACATTTATAAGGTGCCAAAAGATGCGGAATTTAGCCAGGCATCGGCAGCTGTTGAAAAATTGCAAATTTCCCTGGTTTCCATGGAGTAAGAGCCGTTGCTGGGCACGTGATTATGATATCAATGATCATTCAATTGTCACTACAGCCAAAAGTATTGGTCGGAGAGCAACGCGGTTTGCACCATTCGATTTCTCGTCACAAAATACGTCGGATTAGCCTCTTACCAGCAGCACTGGAACAGTTTTTCCACTTTTGCATTTTTACCTGGTCTTTTTGTTAATTGAAATCGACTACACTGTACTCTGTACAATCGCAACTGGTCATTACTATATTCAACTTTTGACTATAAGTTATGTGCCCTTCGGTAGCCCAGAAGACCTGAAATCTTTGGGCTAAGCCCATTTAACTCATCCAGCAAGTGCCTTACTTCTAAGTCGAAGACAATCTCAATGTCTTTATCTACGTGTAGAAAAACCACACCATTTGTACATGAAAAACACAAGGTACTTGATACAGTCTGCTGTAAAAAGTACAACTGAACACTGACCCACTTCAGTAAGGTGCCAAAAGATGCGGAATTTAGCCAGGCATCGGCAGCTGTTGAAAAATTGCAAATTTCCCTGGTTTCCATGGAGTAAGAGCCGTTGCTACGAACGTGATTATGACATCAATGGTCATTCAATTGTCGCTACAGCCAAAAGTATTGGTCGGAGAGCAACGCGGATTGCACCATTCAATTTCTCGTCACAAAATACGTCGGATTAGCCTCTTACCAGCAGCACTGGAACAGTTTTTCCACTTTTGCATTTTTACCTGGTCTTTTTGTTAATTGAAATCGGCTACACTGTACTCTGTACAATCGCGACTGGTCATTACTATATTCAACTTTTGACTATAAGTTATGTGCCCTTCGGTAGCCCAGAAGACCTGAAATCTTTGGGCTAAGCCCATTTAACTCACCCAGCAATTGTCTTACTTCTAAGTCCAAAACAGTCTCAATGTCTTTATCTACGTGTAGAAAAACCAGACCATTTGTACATAAAAAACACAAGGTACTTGATACAGTCTGCTGTAAAAAGTACAACTAAACACTGACCCACATTTATCAGGTGCCAAAAGATGCGGAATTGGGCCAGGCATCGGCAACTGTTAAAAAATTGCAAATATCCCTGCTTTCCATGGAGTAAGAGACGTTGCTGGGCACGTGATTATGACATAAATGATCATTCAATTGTCACTACAGCCAAAAGTATTGGTCGGAGGGCAACGTGGTTTGCACCATTCGATTTCTCGTCACAAAATACGTCGGATTAGCGTCTTACCAGCAGCACTGGAACAGTTTTTCCACTTTTGCATTTTTACCTGGTCTTTTTGTAAATTGAAATCGGCTACACTGTACTCTGTACAATCGCGAGTGGTCATTACTATATTCAACTTTTGACTATAAGTTATGTGCCCTTCGGTAGCCCAGAAGACGTCAAATTTTTGGGCTAAGCCCATTTAACTCACCCAGCAATTGTCTTACTTCTAAGTCGAAGACAATCTCAATGTCTTTATCTACGTGTAGAAAAACCATACCATTTGTACATAAAAATTACAAGGTACTTGATACAGTCTGCTGTAAAAAGTACAACTGAACACTGACCCACATTTATAAGGTGCCAAAAGATGTCGAATTGGGCCAGGCATCGGCAGCTGTTGAAAAATTGCAAGTATCCCTGGTTTCCATGGAGTAAGAGCCGTTGCTGGGCACGTGATTATGACATAAATGATCATTCAATTGTCACTACAGCCAAAAGTATTGGTCGGAGAGCAACGCGGTTTGCACCATTCGATTTCTCGTCACAAAATACGTCGGATTAGCGTCTTACCAGCAGCACTGGAACAGTTTTTCCACTTTTGCATTTTTACCTGGTCTTTTTGTTAATTGAAATCGGCTACACTGTACTCTGTACAATCGCGACTGGTCATTACTATATTCAACTTTTGACTATAAGTTATGTGCCCTTCGGTAGCCCAGAAGACCTGAAATCTTTGGGCTAAGCCCATTTAACTCACCCAGCAATTGCCTTACTTCTAAGTCGAAGACAATCTCAATGTCTTTATCTACGTGTAGAAAAACCACACCATTTGTACATGAAAAACTCAAGGTACTTGATACAGTCTGCTGTAAAAAGTACAACTGAACACTGACCCACTTCAGTAAGGTGCCAAAAGATGCGGAATTGAGCCAGGCATCGGCAGCTGTTGAAAAATTGCAAATTTCCCTGGTTTCCATGGAGTAAGAGCCGTGGCTACGCACGTGATTATGACATAAATGATCATTCAATTGTCGCTACAGCCAAAAGTATTGGTCAGAGAGCAACGCGGATTGCACCATTCAAATTCTCGTCACAAAATACGTCGGATTAGCCTCTTACTAGCAGCACTGGAACAGTTTTTCCACTTTTGCATTTTTACCTGGTCTTTTTGTTAATTGAAATCGGCTACACTGTACTCTGTACAATCGCGACTGGTCATTACTATATTCAACTTTTGACTATAAGTTATGTGCCCTTCGGTAGCCCAGAAGACCTGAAATCTTTGGGCTAAGCGCATTTAACTCACCCAGCAATTGTCTTACTTCTAAATCCAAGACAATCTCAATGTCTTTATTAACGTGTAGAAAAACCACACCTTTTGTACATAAAAATCACAAGGTACTTGATACAGTCTGCTGTAAAAAGTACAACTGACAACAGACCCACACTTATAAGGTGCCAAAAGATGCGGAATTTAGCCAGGCATCGGCAGCTGTTGAAAAATTGCAAATTTCCCTGGTTTCCATGGAGTAAGAGCCGTTGCTGGGCACGTGATTATGACATCAATGATCATTCAATTGTCACTACAGCCAAAAGTATTGGTCGGAGAGCAACGCGGTTTGCACCATTCGATTTGTCGTCACAAAATACGTCGGATTAGCCTCTTACCAGCAGCACTGGAACAATTTTTCGACTTTTGCATTTTTGCCTGGTCTTTTTGTTAATTGAAATCGGCTACACTGTACTATGTACCTTCGCGACTGGTCATTACTATATTCAACTTTTGACTATATGTCGGTAGCCCAGAAGACGTCAAATCTTTGGGCTAAGCCCATTTAACTCACCCAGCAATTGCCTTACTTCTAAGTCGAAGACAATCTCAATGTCTTTATTTACGTGTAGAAAAACCACACCATTTGTGCTGTAAAAAGTACAACTAAACACAGACCCACTTCAGTAAGGTGCCAAAAGATGCGGAATTGAGCCAGGCATCGGCAGCTGTTGAAAAATTGCAAATTTTTCTGGTTTCCATGGAGTAAGAGCCGTTGCTACACACGTGATTATGACATAAATGATCATTCAATTGTCGCTACAGCCAAAAGTATTGGTCGGAGAGCAACGCGGATTGCACCATTCGATTTCTCGTCACAAAATACGTCGGATTAGCCTCTTACTAGTAGCACTGGAACAGTTTTTCCACTTTTGCATTTTTGCCTGGTGTTTTTGTTAATTGAAATCGGCTACACTGTACTCTGTACAATCGCGACTGGTCATTACTATATTCAACTTTTGACTATAAGTTATGTGCCCTTCGGTAGCCCAGAAGACCTGAAATCTTTGGGCTAAGCCCATTTAACTCACCCAGCAATTGCCTTACTTCTAAGTCGAAGACAATCTGAATGTCTTTATCTACGTGTAGAAAAACCACACCATTTGTACATGAAAACACAAGGTACTTGATACAGTCTGCTGTAAAAAGTACAACTGAACACTGACCCACTTCAGTAAGGTGCCAAAAGATGCGGAATTGAGCCAGGCATCGGCAGCTGTTGAAAAATTGCAAATTTCCCTGGTTTCCATGGAGTAAGAGCCGTTGCTACGCACGTGATTATGACATAAATGATCATTCAGTTGTCGCTACAGCCAAAAGTATTGGTCAGAGAGCAACGCGGATTGCACCATTCAAATTCTCGTCACAAAATACGTCGGATTAGCCTCTTACCAGCAGCACTGGAACAGTTTTTCCACTTTTGCATTTTTACCTGGTCTTTTTGTTAATTGAAATCGGCTACACTGTACTCTGTACAATCGCGACTGGTCATTACTATATTCAACTTTTGACTATAAGTTATGTGCCCTTCGGTAGCCCAGAAGACCTGAAATCTTTGGGCTAAGCGCATTTAACTCACCCAGCAATTGTCTTCCTTCTAAGTCCAAGACAATCTCAATGTCTTTATTTACGTATAGAAAAACCACACCTTTTGTACATAAAAATCACAAGGATACTTGATACAGTCTGCTGTAAAAAGTACAACTGACAACAGACCCACATTTATAAGGTGCCAAAAGATGCGGAATTTAGCCAGGCATCGGCAGCTGTTGAAAAATTGCAAATTTCCCTGGTTTCCATGGAGTAAGAGCCGTTGCTGGGCACGTGATTATGACATCAATGACCATTCAATTGTCACTACAGCCAAAAGTATTGGTCGGAGAGCAACGCGGTTTGCAGCATTCGATTTCTCGTCACAAAATACGTCGGATTAGCCTCTTACCAGCAGCACTGGAACAGTTTCTCCACTTTTGCATTTTTACCTGGTCTTTTTGTTAATTGAAATCGGCTACACTGTACTCTGTACAATCGCGACTGGTCATTACTATATTCAACTTTTGACTATAAGTTATGTGCCCTTCGGTAGCACAGAAGACGTCAAATCTTTGGGCTAAACCCATTTAACTCACCCAGCAATTGTGTTACTTCTAAGTGCAAGACAATCTCAATGTCTTTATTTACGTGTAGAAAAACCACACATTTTGTACATAAAAATCACAAGGTACTTGATACAGTCTGCTGTAAAAAGTACAACTGACAACAGACCCACATGAATAAGGTGCCAAAAGATGCGGAATTGGGCCAGGCATCGGCAGCTGTTGAAAAATTGCAAATATCCCTGGTTTCCATGGAGTAAGAGCCGTTGCTACGCACGTAATTATGACATCAATGATCATTCAATTGTGGCTACAGCCAAAAGTATTGGTCGGAGAGCAACGCGGATTGCACCATTCGATTTCTCGTCACAAAATACGTCGGATTAGCCTCTTACTAGTAGCACTGGAACAGTTTTTCCACTTTTGCAGTTTTGCCTGGTCTTTTTGTTAATTGAAACCGGCTACACTGTACTCTGTACAATCGCGACTGGTCATTACTATATTCAACTTTTGACTATAAGTTATGTGCCCTTCGGTAGCCCAGAAGACCTGAAATCTTTGGGCCAAGCCCATTTAACTCACCCAGCAATTGCCTTATTTCTAAGTCCAAGACAATCTCAATGTCTTTATCTACGTGTAGAAAAACCACACCATTTGTACGTGAAAAACACAAGGTACTTGATACAGTCTGCTGTAAAAAGTACAACTAAACACTGAACCACATTTATAAGGTGCCAAAAGATGCGGAATTGGGCCAGGCATCGGCAGCTGTTGAAAAATTGCAAATTTCCCTGGTTTCCATGGAGTAAGAGCCGTTGCTACGCACGTGATTATGACATAAATGATCATTCAATTGTCACTACAGCCAAAAGTATTGGTCGGAGAGCAACGCGGTTTGCACCATTCGATTTCTCGTCACAAAATACGTCGGATTAGCCTCTTACCAGCAGCACTGAAACATTTTTTCCACTTTTGCATTTTTGCCTGGTCTTTTTGTTAATTGAAATCGGCTACACTGTACTCTGTACAATCGCGACTGGTCATTACTATATTCAACTTTTGACTATAAGTTATGTGCCCTTTGGTAGCCCAGAAGACGACAAATCTTTGGGCCAAGCCCATTTAACTCACCCAGCAATTGCCTTACTTCTAAGTCGAAGACAATCTCAATGTCTTTATCTACGTGTAGAAAAACCACACCATTTGTACGTGAAAAACACAAGGTACTTGATACAGTCTGCTGTAAAAAGTACAACTGAACACTGACCCACTTCAGTAAGGTGCCAAAAGATGCGGAATTGAGCCAGGCATCGGCAGCTGTGGAAAAATTGCAAATTTCCCTGGTTTCCATGGAGTAAGAGCCGTTGCTACGCACGTAATTATGACATCAATGATCATTCAGTTGTCGCTACAGCCAAAAGTATTGGTCAGAGAGCAACGCGGATTGCACCATTCAAATTCTCGTCACAAAATACGTCGGATTAGCCTCTTACTAGCAGCACTGGAACAGTTTTTCCACTTTTGCATTTTTACCTGGTCTTTTTGTTAATTGAAATCGGCTACACTGTACTCTGTACAATCGCGACTGGTCATTACTATATTCAACTTTTGACTATAAGTTATGTGCCCTTCGGTAGCCCAGAAGACCTGAAATCTTTGGGCTAAGCGCATTTAACTCACCCAGCAATTGTCTTACTTCTAAATCCAAGACAATCTCAATGTCTTTATTTACGTGTAGAAAAACCACACCTTTTGTACATAAAAATCACAAGGTACTTGATACAGTCTGCTGTAAAAAGTACAACTGACAACAGACCCACACTTATAAGGTGCCAAAAGATGCGGAATTTAGCCAGGCATCGGCAGCTGTTGAAAAATTGCAAATTTCCCTGGTTTCCATGGAGTAAGAGCCGTTGCTGGGCACGTGATTATGACATCAATGATCATTCAATTGTCACTACAGCCAAAAGTATTGGTCGGAGAGCAACGCGGTTTGCACCATTCGATTTGTCGTCACAAAATACGTCGGATTAGCCTCTTACCAGCAGCACTGGAACAATTTTTCGACTTTTGCATTTTTGCCTGGTCTTTTTGTTAATTGAAATCGGCTACACTGTACTATGTACCTTCGCGACTGGTCATTACTATATTCAACTTTTGACTATATGTCGGTAGCCCAGAAGACGTCAAATCTTTGGGCTAAGCCCATTTAACTCACCCAGCAATTGCCTTACTTCTAAGTCGAAGACAATCTCAATGTCTTTATTTACGTGTAGAAAAACCACACCATTTGTGCTGTAAAAAGTACAACTAAACACAGACCCACTTCAGTAAGGTGCCAAAAGATGCGGAATTGAGCCAGGCATCGGCAGCTGTTGAAAAATTGCAAATTTTTCTGGTTTCCATGGAGTAAGAGCCGTTGCTACGCACGTGATTATGACATAAATGATCATTCAATTGTCGCTACAGCCAAAAGTATTGGTCGGAGAGCAACGCGGATTGCACCATTCGATTTCTCGTCACAAGATACGTCGGATTAGCCTCTTACTAGTAGCACTGGAACAGTTTTTCCACTTTTGCATTTTTGCCTGGTGTTTTTGTTAATTGAAATCGGCTACACTGTACTCTGTACAATCGCGACTGGTCATTACTATATTCAACTTTTGACTATAAGTTATGTGCCCTTCGGTAGCCCAGAAGACCTGAAATCTTTGGGCTAAGCCCATTTAACTCACCCAGCAATTGCCTTACTTCTAAGTCGAAGACAATCTGAATGTCTTTATCTACGTGTAGAAAAACCACACCATTTGTACATGAAAACACAAGGTACTTGATACAGTCTGCTGTAAAAAGTACAACTGAACACTGACCCACTTCAGTAAGGTGCCAAAAGATGCGGAATTGAGCCAGGCATCGGCAGCTGTTGAAAAATTGCAAATTTCCCTGGTTTCCATGGAGTAAGAGCCGTTGCTACGCACGTGATTATTACATAAATGATCATTCAGTTGTCGCTACAGCCAAAAGTATTGGTCAGAGAGCAACGCGGATTGCACCATTCAAATTCTCGTCACAAAATACGTCGGATTAGCCTCTTACCAGCAGCACTGGAACAGTTTTTCCACTTTTGCATTTTTACCTGGTCTTTTTGTTAATTGAAATCGGCTACACTGTACTCTGTACAATCGCGACTGGTCATTACTATATTCAACTTTTGACTATAAGTTATGTGCCCTTCGGTAGCCCAGAAGACCTGAAATCTTTGGGCTAAGCGCATTTAACTCACCCAGCAATTGTCTTCCTTCTAAGTCCAAGACAATCTCAATGTCTTTATTTACGTATAGAAAAACCACACCTTTTGTACATAAAAATCACAAGGTACTTGATACAGTCTGCTGTAAAAAGTACAACTGACAACAGACCCACTTTTATAAGGTGCCAAAAGATGCGGAATTTAGCCAGGCATCGGCAGCTGTTGAAAAATTGCAAATTTCCCTGGTTTCCATGGAGTAAGAGCCGTTGCTGGGCACGTGATTATGACATCAATGACCATTCAATTGTCACTACAGCCAAAAGTATTGGTCGGAGGGCAACGCGGTTTGCAGCATTCGATTTCTCGTCACAAAATACGTCGGATTAGCCTCTTACCAGCAGCACTGGAACAGTTTTTCCACTTTTGCATTTTTACCTGGTCTTTTTGTTAATTGAAATCGGCTACACTGTACTCTGTACAATCGCGACTGGTCATTACTATATTCAACTTTTGACTATAAGTTATGTGCCCTTCGGTAGCCCAGAAGACCTGAAATCTTTGGGCTAAGCCCATTTAACTCACCCAGCAATTGCCTTACTTCTAAGTCGAAGACAATCTCAATGTCTTTATCTACGTGTAGAAAAACCACACCATTTGTACATGAAAAACTCAAGGTACTTGATACAGTCTGCTGTAAAAAGTACAACTGAACACTGACCCACTTCAGTAAGGTGCCAAAAGATGCGGAATTGAGCCAGGCATCGGCAGCTGTTGAAAAATTGCAAATTTCCCTGGTTTCCATGGAGTAAGAGCCGTGGCTACGCACGTGATTATGACATAAATGATCATTCAATTGTCGCTACAGCCAAAAGTATTGGTCAGAGAGCAACGCGGATTGCACCATTCAAATTCTCGTCACAAAATACGTCGGATTAGCCTCTTACTAGCAGCACTGGAACAGTTTTTCCACTTTTGCATTTTTACCTGGTCTTTTTGTTAATTGAAATCGGCTACACTGTACTCTGTACAATCGCGACTGGTCATTACTATATTCAACTTTTGACTATAAGTTATGTGCCCTTCGGTAGCCCAGAAGACCTGAAATCTTTGGGCTAAGCGCATTTAACTCACCCAGCAATTGTCTTCCTTCTAAGTCCAAGACAATCTCAATGTCTTTATTTACGTGTAGAAAAACCACACCTTTTGTACATAAAAATCACAAGGTACTTGATACAATCTGCTGTAAAAAGTACAACTGACAACAGACCCACATTTATAAGGTGCCAAAAGATGCGGAATTTAGCCAGGCATCGGCAGCTGTTGAAAAATTGCAAATTTCCCTGGTTTCCATGGAGTAAGAGCCGTTGCTGGGCACGTGATTATGACATCAATGATCATTCAATTGTCACTACAGCCAAAAGTATTGGTCGGAGAGCAACGCGGTTTGCACCATTCGATTTGTCGTCACAAAATACGTCGGATTAGCCTCTTACCAGCAGCACTGGAACAATTTTTCGACTTTTGCATTTTTGCCTGGTCTTTTTGTTAATTGAAATCGGCTACACTGTACTATGTACCATCGCGACTGGTCATTACTATATTCAACTTTTGACTATATGTCGGTAGCCCAGAAGACGTCAAATCTTTGGGCTAAGCCCATTTAACTCACCCAGCAATTGCCTTACTTCTAAGTGGAAGACAATCTCAATGTCTTTATTTACGTGTAGAAAAACCACACCATTTGTGCTGTAAAAAGTACAACTGACAACAGACCCACATTTATAAGGTGCCAAAAGATGCGGAATTTAGCCAGGCATCGGCAGCTGTTGAAAAATTGCAAATTTTTCTGGTTTCCATGGAGTAAGAGCCGTTGCTACGCACGTGATTATGACATAAATGATCATTCAATTGTCACTACAGCCAAAAGTATTGGTCGGAGAGCAACGCGGTTTGCACCATTCGATTTCTCGTCACAAAATACGTCGGATTAGCCTCTTACCAGCAGCACTGGAACAGTTTTTCCACTTTTGCATTTTTACCTGGTCTTTTTGTTAATTGAAATCGGCTACACTGTACTCTGTACAATCGCGACTGGTCATTACTATATTCAACTTTTGACTATAAGTTATGTGCCCTTCGGTAGCCCAGAAGACCTGAAATCTTTGGGCTAAGCTCATTTAACTCATCCAGCAAGTGCCTTACTTCTAAGTCGAAGACAATCTCAATGTCTTTATCTACGTGTAGAAAAACCACACCATTTGTACATCAAAAACACAAGGTACTTGATACAGTCTGCTGTAAAAAGTACAACTGAACACTGACCCACTTCAGTAAGGTGCCAAAAGATGCGGAATTTAGCCAGGCATCGGCAGCTGTTGAAAAATTGCAAATTTCCCTGGTTTCCATGGAGTAAGAGCCGTTGCTACGCACGTGATTATGACATCAATGGTCATTCAATTGTCGCTACAGCCAAAAGTATTGGTCGGAGAGCAACGCGGATTGCACCATTCAATTTCTCGTCACAAAATACGTCGGATTAGCCTCTTACCAGCAGCACTGGAACAGTTTTTCCACTTTTGCATTTTTACCTGGTCTTTTTGTTAATTGAAATCGGCTACACTGTACTCTGTACAATCGCGACTGGTCATTACTATATTCAACTTTTGACTATAAGTTATGTGCCCTTCGGTAGCCCAGAAGACCTGAAATCTTTGGGCTAAGCCCATTTAACTCATCCAGCAAGTGCCTTACTTCTAAGTCCAAGACAATCTGAATGTCTTTATCTACGTGTAGAAAAACCACACCATTTGTACATGAAAAACACAAGGTACTTGATACAGTCTGCTGTAAAAAGTACAACTGAACACTGACCCACTTCAGTAAGGTGCCAAAAGATGCGGAATTTAGCCAGGCATCGGCAGCTGTTGAAAAATTGCAAATTTCCCTGGTTTCCATGGAGTAAGAGCCGTTGCTACGCACGTGATTATGACATCAATGGTCATTCAATTGTCGCTACAGCCAAAAGTATTGGTCGGAGAGCAACGCGGATTGCACCATTCAATTTCTCGTCACAAAATACGTCGGATTAGCCTCTTACTAGTTGCACTGGAACAGTTTTTCCACTTTTGCATTTTTGCCTGGTGTTTTTGTTAATTGAAACCGGCTACACTGTACTCTGTACAATCGCGACTGGTCATTACTATATTCAACTTTTGACTATAAGTTATGTGCCCTTCGGTAGCCCAGAAGACCTGAAATCTTTGGGCTAAGCCCATTTAACTCACCCAGCAATTGTCTTACTTCTAAGTCCAAGACAATCTCAATGTCTTTATCTACGTGTAGAAAAACCAGACCATTTGTACATAAAAAACACAAGGTACTTGATACAGTCTGCTGTAAAAAGTACAACTTAACACTGACCCACATTTATCAGGTGCCAAAAGATGCGGAATTGGGCCAGGCATCGGCAACTGTTAAAAAATTGCAAATATCCCTGCTTTCCATGGAGTAAGAGACGTTGCTGGGCACGTGATTATGACATCAATGATCATTCAATTGTCACTACAGCCAAAAGTATTGGTCGGAGGGCAACGTGGTTTGCACCATTCGATTTCTCGTCACAAAATACGTCGGATTAGCCTCTTACCAGCAGCACTGGAACAGTTTTTCCACTTTTGCATTTTACCTGGTCTTTTTGTAAATTGAAATCGGCTACACTGTACTCTGTACAATCGCGAGTGGTCATTACTATAGTCAACTTTTGGACTATAAGTTATGTGCCCTTCGGTAGCCCAGAAGACGTCAAATCTTTGGGCTAAGCCCATTTAACTCACCAGCAATTGTCTACTTCTAAGTCCAAGACAATCTCAATGTCTTTATCTACGTGTAGAAAAACCATACCATTTGTACATAAAAATCACAAGGTACTTGATACAGTCCTGCTGTAAAAAGTACAACTTAACACTGACCCACATTTATAAGGTGCCAAAAGATGTCGAATTGGGCCAGGCATCGGCAGCTGTTGAAAAATTGCAAGTATCCCTGGTTTCCATGGAGTAAGAGCCGTTGCTGGGCACGTGATTATGACATAAATGATCATTCAATTGTCACTACAGCCAAAAGTATTGGTCGGAGAGCAACGCGGTTTGCACCATTCGATTTCTCGTCACAAAATACGTCGGATTAGCCTCTTACCAGCAGCACTGGAACAGTTTTTTCCACTTTTGCATTTTTACCTGGTCTTTTTGTTATTGAAATCGGCTACACTGTACTCTGTACAATCGCGACTGGTCATTACTATATTCAACTTTTGACTATAAGTTATGTGCCCTTCGGTAGCCCAGAAGACCTGAAATCTTTGGGCTAAGCCCATTTAACTCACCCAGCAATTGCCTTACTTCTAAGTCGAAGACAATCTCAATGTTCTTTATCTACGTGTAGAAAAACCACACCATTTGTACATGAAAAACTCAAGGTACTTGATACAGTCTGCTTGTAAAAAGTACAACTGAACACTGACCCACTTCAGTAAGGTGCCAAAAGATGCGGAATTGAGCCAGGCATCGCAGCTGTTGAAAAACTGCAAATTTCCCTGGTTTCCATGGAGTAAGGAGCCGTTGCTGGGCACGTTATTTATGACATAAATGATCATTCAATTGTCGCTACAGCCAAAAGTATTGGTCAGAGAGCAACGCGGATTGCACCATTCAAATTCTCGTCACAAAATACGTCGGATTAGCCTCTTACTAGCAGCACTGGAACAGTTTTTCCACTTTTGCATTTTTACCTGTCTTTTTGTTAATTGAAATCGGCTACACTGTACTCTGTACAATCGCGACTGGTCCATTACTATATTCAACTTTTGACTATAAGTTATGTGCCCTTCGGTAAGCCCAGAAGACCTGAAATCTTTGGGCTAAGCGCATTTAACTCACCCAGCAATTGTCTTCCTTCTAAGTGCAAGACAATCTCAATGTCTTTATTTACGTGTAGAAAACCACACCTTTTGTACATATAAATCACAAGGTACTTGATACAGTCTGCTGTAAAAAGTACAACTGACAACAGACCCACATTTATAAGGTGCCAAAAGATGCGGAATTTAGCCAGGCATCGGCAGCTGTTGAAAAATTGCAAATTTCCCTGGTTTCCATGGAGTAAGAGCCGTTGCTACGCACGTGATTATGACATCAATGATCATTCAATTGTCACTACAGCCAAAAGTATTGGTCGGAGAGCAACGCGGTTTGCACCATTCGATTTGTCGTCACAAAATACGTCGGATTAAGCCTCTTACCAGCAGCACTGGAACAATTTTTCGACTTTTGCATTTTTGCCTGGTCTTTTTGTTAATTGAAATCGGGCTACACTGTACTTATGTACCATTGCGACTGGTCATTACTATATTCAACTTTTGACTATATGTCGGTAGCCCAGAAGACGTCAAATCTTTGGGCTAAGCCCATTTAACTCACCCAGCAATTGCCTTACTTCTAAGTCGAAGACAATCTCAATGTCTTTATTTACGTGTAGAAAAACCACACCATTTGTGCTGTAAAAAGTACAACTAATAACAGACCCACTTCAGTAAGGTGCCAAAAGATGCGGAATTGAGCCAGGCATCGGCAGCTGTTGAAATATTGCAAATTTTTCTGGTTTCCATGGAGTAAGAGCCGTTGCTACGCACGTGATTATGACATAAATGATCATTCAATTGTCGCTACAGCCAAAAGTATTGGTCGGAGAGCAACGCGGATTGCACCATTCGATTTCTCGTCACAAAATACGTCGGATTAGCCTCTTACTAGTAGCACTGGAACAGTTTTTCCACTTTTACATTTTTGCCTGGTGTTTTTGTTAATTGAAATCGGCTACACTGTACTCTGTACAATCGCGACTGGTCATTACTATATTCAACTTTTGACTATAAGTTATGTGCCCTTCGGTAGCCCAGAAGACGTCAAATCTTTGGGCTAAGCCCATTTAACTCACCCAGCAATTGTCTTACTTCTAAGTCCAAAACAATCTCAATGTCTTTATTTACGTGTAGAAAAACCACACCATTTTGTACATAAAAATCACAAGGTACTTGATACAGTCTGCTGTAAAAAGTACAACTGACAACAGACCCACATAAATAAGGTGCCAAAAGATGCGGAATTGGGCCAGGCATCGGCAGCTGTTGAAAAATTGCAAATATCCCTGGTTTCCATGGAGTAAGAGCCGTTGCTGGGCACGTGATTATGACATCAATGATCATTCAATTGTCGCTAGAGCCAAAAGTATTGGTCGGAGAGCAACGCGGATTGCACCATTCGATTTCTCGTCACAAAATACGTCGGATTAGCCTCTTACTAGTAGCACTGGAACAGTTTTTCCACTTTTGCATTTTTGCCTGGTGTTTTTGTTAATTAAAACCGGCTACACTGTACTCTGTACAATCGCGACTGGTCATTACTATATTCAACTTTTGACTTTAAGTTATGTGCCCTTCGGTAGCCCAGAAGACCTGAAAACTTTGGGCTTAGCGCATTTAACTCACCCAGCAATTGTGTTACTTCTAAGTGCAAGATAATCTCAATGTCTTTATTTACGTGTAGAAAAACCACACCTTTTGTACATAAAAATCACAAGGTACTTGATACAGTCTGCTGTAAAAAGTACAACTGACAACAGACCCACATGAATAAGGTGCCAAAAGATGCGGAATTTAGCCAGGCATCGGCAGCTGTTGAAAATTTGCAAATTTCCCTGGTTTCCATGGAGTAAGAGCCGTTGCTGGGCACGTGATTATGATATAAATGATCATTCAATTGTCGCTACAGCCAAAAGTATTGGTCGGAGAGCAACGCGGATTGCACCATTCGATTTGTCGTCACAAAATACGTCGGATTAGCCTCTTACCAGCAGCACTGGAACAATTTTTCGACTTTTGCATTTTTGCCTGGTGTTTTTGTTAATTGAAATCGGCTTCACTGTACTATGTACCATCGCGACTGGTCATTACTATATTCAACTTTTGACTATATGTCGGTAGCCCAGAAGACGTCAAATCTTTGGGCTAAGCCCATTTAACTCACCCAGCAATTGCCTTACTTCTAAGTCGAAGACAATCTCAATGTCTTTATCTACGTGTAGAAAAACCACACCATTTGTGCTGTAAAAAGTACAACTAAACACAGACCCACTTTAGTAACGTGCCAAAAGATGCGGAATTGAGCCAGGCATCGGCAGCTGTTGAAAAATGGCAAATTTCCCTGGTTTCCATGGAGTAAGAGCCGTTGCTACGCACGTGATTATGACATATATGATCATTCAATTGTCGCTACAGCCAAAAGTATTGGTCGGAGAGCAACGCGGATTCCACCATTCAAATTCTCGTCACAAAATACGTCGGATTAGCCTCTTACTAGTTGCACTGGAACAGTTTTTCCACTTTTGCATTTTTGCCTGGTCTTTTTGTTAATTGAAACCGGCTACACTGTACTCTGTACAATCGCGACTGGTCATTACTATATTCAACTTTTGACTATAAGTTATGTGCCCTTCGGTAGCCCAGAAGACCTGAAATCTTTGGGCCAAGCCCATTTAACTCACCCAGCAATTGTCTTATTTCTAAGTCCAAGACAATCTCAATGTCTTTATCTACGTGTAGAAAAACCACACCATTTGTACGTGAAAAACACAAGGTACTTGATACAGTCTGCTGTAAAAAGTACAACTAAACACTGACCCACATTTATAAGGCGCCAAAAGATGCGCAATTGAGCCATCGGCAAGCTGTTGAAAAATTGCAAATATCCCTGGTTTCCATGGAGTAAGAGCCGTTGCTGGGCACGTGATTATGACATAAATGATCATTCAATTGTCACTACAGCCAAAAGTATTGGTCGGAGAGCAACGCGGTTTGCACCATTCGATTTCTCGTCACAAAATACGTCGGATTAGCCTCTTACCAGTAGCACTGGAACAGTTTTTTCCACTTTTGCATTTTTACCTGGTCTTTTTGTTAATTGAAATCGGCTACACAGTACTCTGTACAATCGCGACTGGTCATTACTATATTCAACTTTTGACTATAAGTTATGTGCCCTTCGGTAGCCCAGAAGACCTGAAATCTTTGGGCTAAGCCCATTTAACTCACCCAGCAATTGCCTTACTTCTAAGTCGAAGACAATCTGAATGTCTTTATCTACGTGTAGAAAAACCACACCTTTTGTACATGAAAAACACAAGGTACTTGATACAGTCTGCTGTAAAAAGTACAACTGAACACTGACCCACTTCAGTAAGGTGCCAAAAGATGCGGAATTGAGCCAGGCATCGGCAGCTGTTGAAAAATTGCAAATTTCCCTGGTTTCCATGGAGTAAGAGCCGTTGCTACGCAAGTGATTATGACATAAATGATCATTCAATTGTCGCTACAGCCAAAAGTATTGGTCAGAGAGCAACGCGGTTTGCACCATTCGATTTCTCGTCACAAAATACGTCGGATTAGCCTTTTACCAGCAGCACTGGAACAGTTTTTCCACTTTGCATTTTTACCTGGTCTTTTTGTTAATTGAAATCGGCTACACTGTACTCTGTACAATCGCGACTGGTCATTACTATATTCAACTTTTGACTATAAGTTATGTGCCCTTCGGTAGCCGAGAAGGCCTGAAATCTTTGGGCTAAGCGCATTTAACTCACCCAGCAATTGTCTTCCTTCTCAGTCCAAGACAATCTCAATGTCTTTATTTCCGTGTAGAAAAACCACACCTTTTGTACATAAAAATCACAAGGTACTTGATACAGTCTGCTGTAAAAAGTACAACTGACAACAGACCCACATTTATAAGGTGCCAAAAGATGCGGAATTTAGCCAGGCATCGGCAGCTGTTGAAAAATTGCAAATTTCCCTGGTTTCCATGGAGTAAGAGCCGTTGCTGGGCACGTGATTATGACATCAATGACCATTCAATTGTCACTACAGCCAAAAGTATTGGTCGGAGAGCAACGCGGTTTGCACCATTCGTTTTGTCGTCACAAAATACGTCGGATTAGCCTCTTGTCAGCAGCACTGGAAGAATTTTTCAAATTTTGCATTTTTGCCTGGTCTTTTTGTTAATTGAAATCGGCTACACTGTACTCTGTACAATCGCGACTGGTCATTATTATATTCAACTTTTGACTATAAGTTATGTGCCCTTCGGTTAGCCCAGAAGACGTCAAATCTTTGGGCTAAGCCCATTTAACTCACCCAGCATTTGTCTTACTTCTAAGTCCAAGACAATCTCAATGTCTTTATTTACGTGTAGAAAAACCACACCATTTTGTACATAAAAATCACAAGGTACTTGATACAGTCTGCTGTAAAAAGTACAACTGACCAACAGACCCACATAAATAAGGTGCCAAAAGATGCGGAATTGGGCCAGGCATCGGCAGCTGTTGAAAAATTGCAAATATCCCTGGTTTCCATGGAGTAAGAGCCGTTGCTGGGCACGTGATTATGACATCAATGATCATTCAATTGTCGCTAAAGCCAAACGTATTGGTCGGAGAGCAACGCGGATTGCACCATTCAATTTCTCGTCACAAAATACGTCGGATTAGCCTCTTACTAGTAGCACTGGAACAGTTTTTCCACTTTTGCATTTTTGCCTGGTCTTTTTGTTAATTGAAACCGGCTACACTGTACTCTGTACAATCGCGACTGGTCATTACTATATTCAACTTTTGACTTTAAGTTATGTGCCCTTCGGTAGCCCAGAAGACCTAAAATCTTTGGGCTTAGCGCATTTAACTCACCCAGCAATTGTGTTACTTCTAAGTGCAAGACAATCTCAATGTCTTTATTTACGTGTAGAAAAACCACACCTTTTGTACATAAAAATCACAAGGTACTCGATACAGTCTGCTGTAAAAAGTACAACTGACAACAGACCCACATGAATAAGGTGCCAAAACATGCGTAATTTAGCCAGGCATCGGCAGCTGTTGAAAAATTGCAAATTTCCCTGGTTTCCATGGAGTAAGAGCCGTTGCTGGGCACGTGATTATGACATCAATGATCATTCATTTGTCGCTAAAGCCAAACGTATTGGTCGGAGAGCAACGCGGATTGCACCATTTACATTCTCGTCACAAAATACGTCGGATTAGCCTCTTACTAGTAGCACTGGAACAGTTTTTCCACTTTTGCATTTTTGCCTGGTCTTTTTGTTAATTGAAACCGGCTACACTGTACTCTGTACAATCGCGACTGGTCATTACTATATTCAACTTTTGACTATATGTCGGTAGCCCAGAAGACGTCAAATCTTTGGGCTAAGCCCATTTAACTCACCCAGCAATTGCCTTACTTCTAAGTCGAAGACAATCTCAATGTCTTTATCTACGTGTAGAAAAACCACACCACTTGTACATGAAAAACACAAGGTACTTGATACAGTCTGCTGTAAAAAGTACAACTGAACACTGACCCACTTCAGTAAGGTGCCAAAAGATGCGGAATTGAGCCAGGCATCGGCAGCTGTTGAAAAATTGCAAATTTCCCTGGTTTCCATGGAGTAAGAGCCGTTGCTACGCACGTGATTATGACATCAATGATCATTCAATTGTCACTACAGCCAAAAGTATTGGTCGGAGAGCAACGCGGTTTGCACCATTCGATTTCTCGTCACAAAATACGTCGGATTAGGCTCTTACCAGCAGCACTGGAACAATTTTTCGACTTTTGCATTTTTGCCTGGTCTTTTTGTTAATTGAAATCGGCTACACTGTACTCTGTACAATCGCGACTGGTCATTATTATATTTAACTTTTGACTATATGTTATGTGCCCTTCGGTAGCCCAGAAGACCTCAAATCTT
The DNA here is from genome assembly GCF_032854445.1 of Liolophura sinensis. Classification (NCBI taxonomy): domain Eukaryota; kingdom Metazoa; phylum Mollusca; class Polyplacophora; order Chitonida; family Chitonidae; genus Liolophura; species Liolophura sinensis. The sequence continues at coordinate 40,452 of NW_027018188.1, read as the reverse complement.
TGGGCTCAGCCCATTTTACTCACCCAGCAATTGCCCTACTTCTAAGTCGAAGACAATCTCAATGTCTTTATCTACGTGTAGAAAAACCACACCATTTCTACATAAAAAACACAAGGTACTTGATACAGTCTGCTGTAAAAAGTACAACTGAACACTGACCCACTTCAGTAAGGTGCCAAAAGATGCAAAATTGAGCCAGGCATCGGCAGCTGTTGAAAAATTGCAAATTTCCCTGGTTTCCATGGAGTAAGAGACGTTGCTGGGCACGTGATTATGACATTAATGATCATTCAATTGTCGCTACAGCCAAAAGTATTGATCGGAGAGCAACGCGGTTTGCACCATTCGATTTCTCGTCACAAAATACGTCGGATTAGCCTCTTACCAGCAGCACTGGAACATTTTTTCCACCTTTGCATTTTTGCCTGGTCTTTTTGTTAATTGAAATCGGCTACACTGTACTCTGTACAATCGCTACTGGTCATTACTATATTCAACTTTTGACTATAAGTTATGTGCCCTTCGGTAGCCCAGAAGACCTGAAATCTTTGGGCCAAGCCCATTTAACTCACCCAGCAATTGCCTTACTTCTAAGTGCAAGACAATCTCAATGTCTTTATCTACGTGTAGAAAAACCACACCTTTTGTAGGTGAAAAACACAAGGTACTTGATACAGTCTGCTGTAAAAAGTACAACTTAACACTGACCCACATTTATAAGGTGCCAAAAGATGCGGAATTTAGCCAGGCATCGGCAGCTGTTGAAAATTGCAAATATCCCTGGTTTCCATGGAGTAAGAGCCGTTGCTGGGCACGTGATTATGACATAAATGATCATTAAATTGTCGCTACAGCCAAAAGTATTGGTCGGAGAGCAACGCGGTTTGCACCATTCGATTTGTCGTCACAAAATACGTCGGATTAGCCTCTTACCAGCAGCACTGGAACAGTTTTTCCACTTTTGCATTTTTGCCTGGTGTTTTTGTTACTTGAAATCGGCTACACTGTACTATGTACCATCGCGACAAGTCATTACTATATTCAACTTTTGACTATATGTCGGTAGCCCAGAAGACGTCAAATCTTTGGGCTAAGCCCATTTAACTCACCCAGCAATTGCCTTACTTCTAAGTCGAAGACAATCTCAATGTCTTTATCTACGTGTAGAAAAGCCAGACCATTTGTGCTGTAAAAAGTACAACTGAACACTGACCCACTTCAGTAAGGTGCCAAAAGATGCGGAATTGAGCCAGGCATCGGCAGCTGTTGAAAAATTGCAAATTTCCCTGGTTTCCATGGAGTAAGAGCCGTTGCTACGCACGTGATTATGACAGCAATGATCATTCAATTGTCGCTACAGCCAAAAGTATTGGTCGGAGAGCAACGCGCATTGCACCATTCGATTTCTCGCCACAAAATACGTCGGATTAGCCTCTTACTAGTAGCACTGGAACAGTTTTTCCACTTTTGCATTTTTGCCTGGTCTTTTTGTTAATTGAAATCGACTACACTGTACTCTGTACAATCGCAACTGGTCATTACTATATTCAACTTTTGACTATAAGTTATGTGCCCTTCGGTAGCCCAGAAGACGACAAATCTTTGGGCCAAGCCCCATTTAACTCACCCAGCAATTGCCTTACTTCTAAGTGCAAGACAATCTCAATGTCTTTATCTACGTGTAGAAAAACCATTACCATTTGTACGTGAAAAACACAATGTACTTGATACAGTCTGCTGAAAAAGTACAACTGAACACTGATCCACTTCAGTAAGGTGCCAAAAGATGGGGAATTGAGCCAGGCATCGGCAGCTGTTGAAAAATTGCAAATTTCCCTGGTTTCCATGGAGTAAGAGCCGTTGCTGGGCACGTGATTATGACATCAATGATCATTCAATTGTCACTACAGCCAAAAGTATTGGTCGGAGAGCAACGCGGTTTGCACCATTCGATTTCTCGTCACAAAATACGTCGGATTAGCCTCTTACTAGTTGCACTGGAACAGTTTTTTCCACTTTTGCATTTTTGCCTGGTCTTTTTGTTAATTGAAACCGGCTACACTGTACTCTGTACAATCGCGACTGGTCGATTACTATATTCAACTTTTGACTATAAGTTATGTGCCCTTCGGTAGCCCAGAAGACCTGAAATCTTTGGGCCAAGCCCATTTAACTCACCCAGCAATTGCCTTACTTCTAAGTGCAAGACAATCTCAATGTCTTTATCTACGTGTAGAAAAACCACACCTTTTGTACGTGAAAAACACAAGGTACTTGATACAGTCTGCTGTAAAAAGTACTACTGAACACTGACCCACTTCAGTAAGGTGCCAAAAGATGGGGAATTGAGCCAGGCATCGGCAGCTGTTGAAAAATTGCAAATATCCCTGGTTTCCATGGAGTAAGAGCCGTTGCTGGGCAGGTGATTATGACATCAATGATCATTCAATTGTCACTACAGCCAAAAGTATTGATCGGAGAGCAACCGCGGATTGCACCATTCGATTTCTCGTCACAAAATACGTCGGATTAGCTCTTACCAGCAGCACTGGAACATTTTTTCCACCTTTGCATTTTTGCCTGGTCTTTTTGTTAATTGAAATCGGCTACACTGTACTCTGTACAATCGCTACTGGTCATTACTATATTCAACTTTTGACTATAAGTTATGTGCCCTTCGGTAGCCCAGAAGACGACAAATCTTTGGGCCAAGCCCATTTAACTCACCCAGCAATTGCCTTACTTCTAAGTGGAAGACAATCTCAATGTCTTTATCTACGTGTAGAAAAACCACACCTTTTGTACGTGAAAAACACAAGGTACTTGATACAGTCTGCTGTAAAAAGTACAACTGAACACTGACCCACTTCAGTAAGGTGCCAAAAGATGGGGAATTGAGCCAGGCATCGGCAGCTGTTGAAAAATTGCAAATTTCCCTGGTTTCCATGGAGTAAGAGACGTTGCTGGGCACGTGATTATGACATCAATGATCATTCAATTGTCACTACAGCCAATAGTATTGGTCGGAGAGCAACGGCGGTTTGCACCATTCGATTTCTCGTCACAAAATACGTCGGATTAGCCTCTTACCAGCAGCACTGGAACAGTTTTTCCACTTTTTGCATTTTTACCTGGTCTTTTTGTTAATTGAAATCGGCTACACTGTACTCTGTACAATCGCGACTGGTCATTACTATATTCAACTTTGGACTATAAGTTATGTGCCCTTCGGTAGCCCAGAAGACGTCAAATCTTTGAGCTAAGCCCATTTAACTCACCCAGCCAATTGTGTTACTTCTAAGTGCAAGACAATCTCAATGTCTTTATTTACGTGTAGAAAAACCACACCTTTTGTACATAAAAATCACAAGGTACTTGATACAGTCTGCTGTAAAAAGTACAACTGACAATAGACCCACATGGAATAAGGTGCCAAAAGATGCGCAATTGGGCCAGGCATCGGCAGCTGTTGAAAAATTGCAAATTTTCCTGGTTTCCATGAGTAAGAGCCGTTGCTGGGCACGTGATTATGACATCAATGATCATTCAATTGTCACTACAGCCAAAGTATTGGTCGGAGAGCAACGCGGTTTGCACCATTCGATTTCTCGTCACAAAATACGTCGGATTAGCCTCTTACCAGCAGCACTGGAACAGTTTTTTCCACTTTTGCATTTTTACCTGGTCTTTTTGTTAATTGAAATCGGCTACACTGTACTCTGTACAATCGCGACTGGTCATTACTATATTCAACTTTTGACTATAAGTTATGTGCCCTTCGGTAGCCCAGAAGACGTCAAATCTTTGGGCTAAGCCCATTTAACTCACCCAGCAATTGTCTTACTTCTAAGTCCAAGACAATCTCAATGTCTTTATCTACGTGTAGAAAAACCAGACCATTTGTACATAAAAAACACAAGGTACTTGATACAGTCTGCTGTAAAAAGTACAACTTAACACTAACCCACATTTATAAAGGTGCCAAAAGATGCGGAATTTAGCCAGGCATCGGCAGCTGTTAAAAAAATTGCAAATATCCCTGGTTTCCATGGAGTAAGAGCCGTTGCTGGGCACGTGATATATGACATAAATGATCATTAAATTTGTCGCTACAGCCAAAAGTATTGGTCGGAGAGCAACACGGTTTGCACCATTCGATTTGTCGTCACAAAATACGTCGGATTAGCCTCTTACCAGCAGCACTGGAACAGTTTTTCCACTTTTGCATTTTTGCCTGGTGTTTTTGTTACTTGAAATCGGCTACACTGTACTATGTACCACTCGCGACAAGTCATTACTATATTCAACTTTTGACTATATGTCGGTAGCCCAGAAGACGTCAAATCTTTGGGCTAAGCCCATTTAACTCACCCAGCAATTGTGTTACTTCTAAGCGCAAGACAATCTCAATGTCTTTATTTACGTGTAGAAAAACCACACCTTTTGTACATAAAAATCACAAGGTACTCGATACAGTCTGCTGTAAAAAGTACAACTGACAACAGACCCACATGAATAAGGTGCCAAAACATGCGGAATTTAGCCAGGCATCGGCAGCTGTTGAAAAATTGCAAATTTCCCTGGTTTCCATGGAGTAAGAGCCGTTGCTGGGCACGTGATTATGACATCAATGATTATTCATTTGTCGCTAAAGCCAAACGTATTGGTCGGAGAGCAACGCGGATTGCACCATTTACATTCTCGTCACAAAATACGTCGGATTAGCCTCTTACTAGTAGCACTGGAACAGTTTTTCCACTTTTGCATTTTTGCCTGGTCTTTTTGTTAATTGAAACCGGCTACACTGTACTCTGTACAATCGCGACTGGTCATTACTATATTCAACTTTTGACTATATGTCGGTAGCCCAGAAGACGTCAAATCTTTGGGCTAAGCCCATTTAACTCACCCAGCAATTGCCTTACTTCTAAGTCGAAGACAATCTCAATGTCTTTATCTACGTGTAGAAAAACCACACACCACTTGTACATGAAAAACACAAGGTACTTGATACAGTCTGCTGTAAAAAGTACAACTGAACACTGACCCACTTCAGTAAGGTGCCAAAAGATGCGGAATTGAGCCAGGCATCGGCAGCTGTTGAAAATTGGCAAATTTCCCTGGTTTCCATGGAGTAAGAGCCGTTGCTACGCACGTGATTATGACAGCAATGATCATTCAATTGTCGCTACAGCCAAAAGTATTGGTTGGAGAGCAACGCGCATTGCACCATTCGATTTCTCGCCACAAAATACGTCGGATTAGCCTCTTACTAGTAGCACTGGAACAGTTTTTCCACTTTTGCATTTTTGCCTGGGTCTTTTTGTTAATTGAAATCGACTACACTGTACTCTGTACAATCGCAACTGGTCATTACTATATTCAACTTTTGACTATAAGTTATGTGCCCTTCGGTAGCCCAGAAGACGACAAATCTTTGGGCCAAGCCCATTTAACTCACCCAGCAATTGCCTTACTTCTAAGTGCAAGACAATCTCAATGTCTTTATCTACGTGTAGAAAAACCACACCTTTTGTACGTGAAAAACACAAGGTACTTGATACAGTCTGCTGAAAAAAGTACAACTGAACACTGATCCACTTCAGTAAGGTCCAAAAGATGCGGAATTGAGCCAGGCATCGGCAGCTGTTGAAAAATTGCAAATTTCCCTGGTTTCCATGGAGTAAGAGCCGTTGCTGGGCACGTGATTATGACATCAATGATCATTCATTTGTCGCTAAAGCCAAACGTATTGGTCGGAGAGCAACGCGGATTCCACCATTTACATTCTCGTCACAAAATACGTCGGATTAGCCTCTTACTAGTAGCACTGGAACAGTTTTTCCACTTTTACATTTTTGCCTGGTCTTTTTGTTAATTGAAACCGGCTACACTGTACTCTGTACAATCGCGACTGGTCATTACTATATTCAACTTTTGACTATATGTCGGTAGCCCAGAAGACGTCAAATCTTTGGGCTAAGCCCATTTAACTCACCCAGCAATTGCCTTACTTCTAAGTCGAAGACAATCTCAATGTCTTTATCTACGTGTAGAAAAACCACACCACTTGTACATGAAAAACAACAAGGTACTTGATACAGTCTGCTGTAAAAAGTACAACTGAACACTGACCCACTTCAGTAAGGTGCCAAAAGATGGGGAATTGAGCCAGGCATCGGCAGCTGTTGAAAAATTGCAAATTTCCCTGGTTTCCATGGGGTAAGAGCCGTTGCTACGCACGTGATTATGACATCAATGATCATTCAATTGTCACTACAGCCAAAAGTATTGGTCGGAGAGCAACGCGGTTTGCACCATTCGATTTGTCGTCACAAAATACGTCGGATTAGCCTCTTACCAGCAGCACTGGAACAGTTTTTCCACTTTTGCATTTTTACCTGGTCTTTTTGTTAATTGAAATCGGCTACACTGTACTCTGTACAATCGCGACTGGTCATTACTATATTCAACTTTTGACTATAAGTTATGTGCCCTTCGGTAGCCCAGAAGACGTCAAATCTTTGGGCTAAGCCCATTTAACTCACCCAGCAATTGTCTTACTTCTAAGTCCAAGACAATCTCAATGTCTTTATCTACGTGTAGAAAAACCAGACCATTTGTACATAAAATAACACAAGGTACTTGATACAGTCTGCTGTAAAAAGTACAACTTAACACTAACCCACATTTATAAGGTGCCAAAAGATGCGGAATTTAGCCAGGCATCGGCAGCTGTTAAAAAAGAGTAAGAGCCGTTGCTGGGCACGTGATTATGACATAAATGATCATTAAATTGTCGCTACAGCAAAAGTATTGGTCGGAGAGCAACGCGGTTTGCACCATTCGATTTGTCGTCACAAAATACGTCGGATTAGCCTCTTACCAGCAGCACTGGAACAGTTTTTCCACTTTTGCATTTTTGCCTGGTGTTTTTGTTACTTGAAATCGGCTACACTGTACTAGGTACCATCGCGACAAGTCATTACTATATTCAACTTTTGACTATATGTCGGTAGCCCAGAAGACGTCAAATCTTTGGGCTAAGCCAATTTAACTCACCCAGCAATTGCCTTACTTCTAAGTCGAAGACAATCTCAATGTCCTTTATCTACGTGTAGAAAAACCACACCATTTGTGCTGTAAAAAGTACAACTGAACACTGACCCACTTCAGTAAGGTGCCAAAAGATGCGGAATTGAGCCAGGCATCGGCAGCTGTTGAAAATTGGCAAATTTCCCCTGGTTTCCATGGAGTAAGAGCCGTTGCTACGCACGTGATTATGACAGCAATGATCATTCAATTGTCGCTACAGCCAAAAGTATTGGTTGGAGAGCAACGCGCATTGCACCATTCGATTTCTCGCCACAAAATACGTCGGATTAGCCTCTTACTAGTAGCACTGGAACAGTTTTTCCACTTTTGCATTTTTGCCTGGTCTTTTTGTTAATTGAAATCGACTACACTGTACTCTGTACAATCGCAACTGGTCATTACTATATTCAACTTTTGACTATAAGTTATGTGCCCTTCGGTAGCCCAGAAGACGACAAATCTTTGGGCCAAGCCCATTTAACTCACCCAGCAATTGCCTTACTTCTAAGTGCAAGACAATCTCAATGTCTTTATCTACGTGTAGAAAAACCACACCTTTTGTACGTGAAAAACACAAGGTACTTGATACAGTCTGCTGAAAAAAGTACAACTGAACACTGATCCACTTCAGTAAGGTGCCAAAGATGCGGAATTGAGCCAGGCATCGGCAGCTGTTGAAAAATTGCAAATTTCCCTGGTTTCCATGGAGTAAGAGCCGTTGCTGGGCACGTGATTATGACATCAATGATCATTCATTTGTCGCTAAAGCCAAACGTATTGGTCGGAGAGCAACGCGGATTCCACCATTTTCATTCTCGTCACAAAATACGTCGGATTAGCCTCTTACTAGTAGCACTGGAACAGTTTTTCCACTTTTACATTTTTGCCTGGTCTTTTTTTTGTTAATTGAAACCGGCTACACTGTACTCTGTACAATCGCGACTGGTCATTACTATATTCAACTTTTGACTATATGTCGGTAGCCCAGAAGACGTCAAATCTTTGGGCTAAGCCCATTTAACTCACCCAGCAATTGCCTTACTTCTAAGTCGAAGACAATCTCAATGTCTTTATCTACGTGTAGAAAAACCACACCACTTGTACATGAAAAACACAAGGTACTTGATACAGTCTGCTGTAAAAAGTACAACTGAACACTGACCCACTTCAGTAAGGTGCCAAAAGATGGGGAATTGAGCCAGGCATCGGCAGCTGTTGAAAAATTGCAAATTTCCCTGGTTTCCATGGGGTAAGAGCCGTTGCTACGCACGTGATTATGACATCAATGATCATTCAATTGTCACTACAGCCAAAAGTATTGGTCGGAGAGCAACGCGGTTTGCACCATTCGATTTCTCGTCACAAAATACGTCGGATTAGCCTCTTACCAGCAGCACTGGAACAATTTTTCCACTTTTGCATTTTTGCCTGGTCTTTTTGTTAATTGAAATCGGCTACACTGTACTCTGTACAATCGCGACTGGTCATTATTATATTCAACTTTTGACTATATGTTATGTGCCCTTCGGTAGCCCAGAAGACCTCAAATCTTTGGGCTCAGCCCATTTTACTCACCCAGCAATTGCCCTACTTCTAAGTCGAAGACAATCTCAATGTCTTTATCTACGTGTAGAAAAACCACACCATTTCTACATAAAAAACACAAGGTACTTGATACAGTCTGCTGTAAAAAGTACAACTGAACACTGACCCACTTCAGTAAGGTGCCAAAAGATGCAAAATTGAGCCAGGCATCGGAAGCTGTTGAAAAATTGCAAATTTCCCTAGTTTCCATGGAGTAAGAGACGTTGCTGGGCACGTGATTATGACATCAATGATCATTCAATTGTCGCTACAGCCAAAAGTATTGATCGGAGAGCAACGCGGTTTGCACCATTCGATTTCTCGTCACAAAATACGTCGGATTAGCCTCTTACCAGCAGCACTGGAACATTTTTTCCACCTTTGCATTTTTGCCTGGTCTTTTGTTAATTGAAATCGGCTACACTGTACTCTGTACAATCGCTACTGGTCATTACTATATTCAACTTTTGACTATAAGTTATGTGCCCTTCGGTAGCCCAGAAGACGACAAATCTTTGGGCCAAGCCCATTTAACTCACCCAGCAATTGCCTTACTTCTAAGTGCAAGACAATCTCAATGTCTTTATCTACGTGTAGAAAAACCACACCTTTTGTACGTGAAAAACACAAGGTACTTGATACAGTCTGCTGTAAAAAGTACAACTTAACACTGACCCACATTTATAAGGTGCCAAAAGATGCGGAATTGAGCCAGGCATCGGCAGCTGTTAAAAAATTGCAAATATCCCTGGTTTCCATGGAGTAAGAGCCGTTGATGGGCACGTGATTATGACATAAATGATCATTAAATTGTCGCTACAGCCAAAAGTATTGGTCGGAGAGCAACGCGGTTTGCACCATTCAATTTGTCGTCACAAAATACGTCGGATTAGCCTCTTACCAGCAGCACTGGAACAGTTTTTCCACTTTTGCATTTTTGCCTGGTGTTTTTGTTACTTGAAATCGGCTACACTGTACTATGTACCATCGCGACAAGTCATTATTATATTCAACTTTTGACTATATGTCGGTAGCCCAGAAGACGTCAAATCTTTGGGCTAAGCCCATTTAACTCACCCAGCAATTGCCTTACTTCTAAGTCGAAGACAATCTCAATGTCTTTATCTACGTGTAGAAAAGCCACACCATTTGTGCTGTAAAAAGTACAACTTAACACTGACCCACTTCAGTAAGGTGCCAAAAGATGCGGAATTGAGCCAGGCATCGGCAGCTGTTGAAAAATTGCAAATTTCCCTGGTTTCCATGGAGTAAGAGCCGTTGCTACGCACGTGATTATGACAGCAATGATCATTCAATTGTCGCTACAGCCAAAAGTGTTGGTCGGAGAGCATCGCGCATTGCACCATTCGATTTCTCGCCACAAAATACGTCGGATTAGCCTCTTACTAGTAGCACTGGAACAGTTTTTCCACTTTTGCATTTTTGCCTGGTCTTTTTGTTAATTGAAATCGACTACACTGTACTCTGTACAATCGCAACTGGTCATTACTATATTCAACTTTTGACTATAAGTTATGTGCCCTTCGGTAGCCCAGAAGACGACAAATCTTTGGGCCAAGCCCATTTAACTCACCCAGCAATTGCCTTACTTCTAAGTGCAAGACAATCTCAATGTCTTTATCTACGTGTAGGAAAACCACACCTTTTGTACGTGAAAAACACAAGGTACTTGATACAGTCTGCTGTAAAAAGTACAACTGAACACTGACCCACTTCAGTAAGGTGCCAAAAGATGGGGAATTGAGCCAGGCATCGGCAGCTGTTGAAAAATTGCAAATTTCCCTGGTTTCCATGGAGTAAGAGACGTTGCTGGGCACGTGATTATGACATCAATGATCATTCAATTGTCACTACAGCCAAAAGTATTGATCGGAGAGCAACGCGGTTTGCACCATTCGATTTCTCGTCACAAAATACGTCGGATTAGCCTCTTACCAGCAGCACTGGAACATTTTTTCCACCTTTGCATTTTTGCCTGGTCTTTTGTTAATTGAAATCGGCTACACACTGTACTCTGTACAATCGCGACTGGTCATTACTATATTCAACTTTTGACTATAAGTTATGTGCCCTTCGGTAGCCCAGAAGACGACAAATCTTTGGGCCAAGCCCATTTAACTCACCCAGCAATTGCCTTACTTCTAAGTGGAAGACAATCTCAATGTCTTTATCTACGTGTAGAAAAACCACACCTTTTGTACGTGAAAAACACAAGGTACTTGATACAGTCTGCTGTAAAAAGTACAACTGAACACTGACCCACTTCAGTAAGGTGCCAAAAGATGGGGAATTGAGCCAGGCATCGGCAGCTGTTGAAAAATTGCAAATTTCCCTGGTTTCCATGGAGTAAGAGACGTTGCTGGGCACGTGATTATGACATCAATGATCATTCAATTGTCACTACAGCCAATAGTATTGGTCGGAGAGCAACGCGGTTTGCACCATTCGATTCTCGTCACAAAATACGTCGGATTAGCCTCTTACCAGCAGCACTGGAACAGTTTTTCCACTTTTGCATTTTTACCTGGTCCTTTTTTGTTAATTGAAATCGGCTACACTGTACTCTGTACAATCGCGACTGGTCCATTACTATATTCAACTTTGGACTATAGTTATGTGCCCTTCGGTAGCCCAGAAGACGTCAAATCTTTGAGCTAAGCCCATTTAACTCACCACAGCAATTGTGTTACTTCTAAGTGCAAGACAATCTCAATGTCTTTATTTACGTGTAGAAAAACCACACCCTTTTGTACATAAAAATCACAAGGTACTTGATACAGTCTGCTGTAAAAAGTACAACTGACAATAGACCCACATGAATAAGGTGCCAAAAGATGCGCAATTGGGCCAGGCATCGGCAGCTGTTGAAAAATTGGCAAATTTTCCTGGTTTCCATGGAGTAAGAGCCGTTGCTGGGCACGTGATTATGACATCAATGATCATTCAATTGTCACTACAGCCAAAAGTATTGGTCGGAGAGCAACGCGGTTTGCACCATTCGATTTCTCGTCACAAAATACGTCGGATTAGCCTCTTACCAGCAGCACTGGAACAGTTTTTCCACTTTTGCATTTTTACCTGGTCTTTTTTGTTAATTGAAATCGGCTACACTGTACTCTGTACAATCGCGACTGGTCATTACTATATTCAACTTTTGACTATAAGTTATGTGCCCTTCGGTAGCCCAGAAGACGTCAAATCTTTGGGCGAAGCCCATTTAACTCACCCAGCAATTGTCTTACTTCTAAGTCCAAGACATCTCAATGTCTTTATCTACGTGTAGAAAAACCAGACCATTTGTACATAAAAAACACAAGGTACTTGATACAGTCTGCTGTAAAAAGTACAACTTAACACTAACCCACATTTATAAGGTGCCAAAAGATGCGGAATTTAGCCAGGCATCGGCAGCTGTTAAAAAATTGCAAATATCCCTGGTTTCCATGGAGTAAGAGCCGTTGCTGGGCACGTGATTATGACATAAATGATCATTAAATTGTTCGCTACAGCCAAAAGTATTGGTCGGAGAGCAACGCGGTTTGCACCATTCGATTTGTCGTCACAAAATACGTCGGATTAGCCTCTTACCAGCAGCACTGGAACAGTTTTTCCACTTTTGCATTTTTGCCTGGTGTTTTTGTTACTTGAAATCGGCTACACTGTACTATGTACCATCGCGACAAGTCCATTACTATATTCAACTTTTGACTATATGTCGGGTAGCCCAGAAGACGTCAATCTTTGGGCTAAGCCCATTTAACTCACCCAGCAATTGCCTTACTTCTAAGTCGAAGACAATCTCAATGTCTTTTATCTACGTGTAGAAAAACCACACCATTTGTGCTGTAAAAAGTACAACTGAACACTGACCCACTTCAGTAAGGTGCCAAAAGATGCGGAATTGAGCCAGGCATCGGCAGCTGTTGAAAATTGGCAAATTTCCCTGGTTTTCCATGGAGTAAGAGCCGTTGCTACGCACGTGATTATGACAGCAATGATCATTCAATTGTCGCTACAGCCAAAAGTATTGGTTGGAGAGCAACGCGCATTGCACCATTCGATTTCTCGCCACAAAATACGTCGGATTAGCCTCTTACTAGTAGCACTGGAACAGTTTTTTCCACTTTTGCAATTTTTGCCTGGTCTTTTTGTTAATTGAAATCGACTACACTGTACTCTGTACAATCGCAACTGGTCATTACTATATTCAACTTTTGACTATAAGTTATGTGCCCTTCGGTAGCCCAGAAGACGACAAATCTTTGGGCCAAGCCCATTTAACTCACCCAGCAATTGCCTTACTTCTAAGTGCAAGACAATCTCAATGTCTTTATCTACGTGTAGAAAAAACCACACCTTTTGTACGTGAAAAACACAAGGTACTTGATACAGTCTGCTGAAAAAAGTACAACTGAACACTGATCCACTTCAGTAAGGTGCCAAAAGATGCGGAATTGAGCCAGGCATCGGCAGCTGTTGAAAAATTGCAAATTTCCCTGGTTTCCATGGAGTAAGAGCCGTTGCTGGGCACGTGATTATGACATCAATGATCATTCATTTGTCGCTAAAGCCAAACGTATTGGTCGGAGAGCAACGCGGATTGCACCATTTACATTCTCGTCACAAAAATACGTCGGATTAGCCTCTTACTAGTAGCACTGGAACAGTTTTTCAACTTTTACATTTTTTGCCTGGTCTTTTTGTTAATTGAAAACCGGCTACACTGTACTCTGTACAAATCGCGACTGGTCATTACTATATTCAACTTTTGACTATATGTCGGTAGCCCAGAAGACGTCAAATCTTTGGGCTAAGCCCATTTAACTCACCCAGCAATTGCCTTACTTCTAAGTCGAAGACAATCTCAATGTCTTTATTTACGTGTAGAAAAACCACACCTTTTGTACATAAAAATCACAAGGTACTTGATACAGTCTGCTGTAAAAAGTACAACTGACAATAGACCCACATGAATAAGGTGCCAAAAGATGCGGAATTGAGCCAGGCATCGGCAGCTGTTGAAAAATTGCAAATTTCCCTGGTTTCCATGGAGTAAGAGCCGTTGCTACGCACGTGATTATGACATCCAATGATCATTCAATTGTCACTACAGCCAAAAGTATTGGTCGGAGAGCAACGCGGTTTGCACCATTCGATTTCTCGTCACAAAATACGTCGGATTAGCCTCTTACCAGCAGCACTGGAACAATTTTTCGACTTTTGCAATTTTGCCTGGTCTTTTTGTTAATTGAAAATCGGCTACACTGTACTCTGTACAATCGCGACTGGTCATTATTATATTTAACTTTTGACTATATGTTATGTGCCCTTCGGTAGCCCAGAAGACCTGAAATCTTTGGGCTCAGCCCATTTTACTCACCCAGCAATTGCCCTACTTCTAAGTCGAAGACAATCTCAATGTCTTTATCTATGTGTAGGAAAAACCACACCATTTCTACATAAAAAACACAAGGTACTTGATACAGTCTGCTGTAAAAAGTACAACTGAACACTGACCCACTTCAGTAAGGTGCCAAAAGATGCAAAATTGAGCCAGGCATCGGCAGCTGTTGAAAAATTGCAAATTTCCCTGGTTTCCATGGAGTAAGAGACGTTGCTGGGCACGTGATTATGACATTAATGATCATTCAATTGTCGCTACAGCCAAAAGTATTGATCGGAGAGCAACGCGGTTTGCACCATTCGATTTCTCGTCACAAAATACGTCGGATTAGCCTCTTACCAGCAGCACTGGAACATTTTTTCCACCTTTGCATTTTTTGCCTGGTCTTTTGTTAATTGAAATCGGCTACACTGTACTCTGTACAATCGCTACTGGTCATTACTATATTCAACTTTTGACTATAAGTTATGTGCCCTTGCGGTAGCCCAGAAGACCTGAAATCTTTGGGCCAGAGCCCATTTAACTCACCCAGCAATTGCCTTACTTCTAAGTGCAAGACAATCTCAATGTCTTTATCTACGTGTAGAAAAACCACACCTTTTGTACGTGAAAAACACAAGGTACTTGATACAGTCTGCTGTAAAAAGTACAAACTTAACACTGACCCACATTTATAAGGTGCCAAAAGATGCGGAATTTAGCCAGGCATCGGCAGCTGTTGAAAAATTGCAAATATCCCTGGTTTCCATGGGAGTAAGAGCCGTTGCTGGGCACGTGATTATGACATAAATGATCATTAAATTGTCGCTACAGCCAAAAGTATTGGTCGGAGAGCAACGCGGTTTGCACCATTCGATTTGTCGTCACAAAATACGTCGGATTAGCCTCTTACCAGCAGCACTGGAACAGTTTTTCCACTTTTGCATTTTTGCCTGGTGTTTTTGTTACTTGAAATCGGCTACACTGTACTATGTACCATCGCGACAAGTCATTACTATATTAAACTTTTGACTATATGTCCGGTAGCCCAGAAGACGTCAAATCTTTGGGCTAAGCCCATTTAACTCACCCAGCAATTGCCTTACTTCTAAGTCGAAGACAATCTCAATGTCTTTATCTACGTGTAGAAAAGCCACACCATTTGTGCTGTAAAAAGTACAACTGAACACTGACCCACTTCAGTAAGGTGCCAAAAGATGCGGAATTGAGCCAGGCATCGGCAGCTGTTGAAAATTGGCAAATTTCCCTGGTTTCCATGGAGTAAGAGCCGTTGCTACGCACGTGATTATGACAGCAATGATCATTCAATTGTCGCTACAGCCAAAAGTATTGGTCGGAGAGCAACGCGGCATTGCACCATTCGATTTCTCGCCACAAAATACGTCGGATTAGCCTCTACTAGTAGCACTGGAACAGTTTTTTCCACTTTTGCATTTTTGCCTGGTCTTTTTGTTAATTGAAATCGACTACACTGTACTCTGTACAATCGCAACTGGTCATTACTATATTCAACTTTTGACTATAAGTTATGTGCCCTTCGGTAGCCCAGAAGACGACAAATCTTTGGGCCAAGCCCATTTAACTCACCCAGCAATTGCCTTACTTCTAAGTGCAAGACAATCTCATGTTCTTTATCTACGTGTAGAAAAACCATACCATTTGTACGTGAAAAACACAAGGTACTTGATACAGTCTGCTGAAAAAAGTACAACTGAACACTGATCCACTTCAGTAAGGTGCCAAAAGATGGGGAATTGAGCCAGCATCGGCAGCTGTTGAAAAATTGCAAATTTCCCTGGTTTCCATGGAGTAAGAGCCGTTGCTGGGCACGTGATTATGGACATAAATGATCATTCAATTGTCACTACAGCCAAAAGTATTGGGTCGGAGAGCAACGCGGTTTGCACCATTCGATTTCTCGTCACAAAATACGTCGGATTAGGCCTCTTACAAGTTGCACTGGAACAGTTTTTCCACTTTTGCATTTTTGCCTGGTCTTTTTGTTAATTGAAACCGGCTACACTGTACTCTGTACAATCGCGACTGGTCATTACTATATTCAACTTTTGACTATAAGTTATGTGCCCTTCGGTAGCCCAGAAGACCTGAAATCTTTGGGCCAAGCCCATTTAACTCACCCAGGCAATTGCCTTACTTCTAAGTGCAAGACAATCTCAATGTCTTTATCTACGTGTAGAAAAACCACACCTTTTGTACATGAAAAACACAAGGTACTTGATACAGTCTGCTGTAAAAAGTACTACTGAACACTGACCCACTTCAGTAAGGTGCCAAAAGATGGGGAATTGAGCCAGGCATCGGCAGCTGTTGAAAAATGCAAATATCCCTGGTTTCCATGGAGTAAGAGCCGTTGCTGGGCACGTGATTATGACATCAATGATCATTCAATTGTCACTACAGCCAAAAGTATTGATCGGAGAGTAACGCGGTTTGCACCATTCGATTTCTCGTCACAAAATTACGTCGGATTAGCCTCTTACCAGCAGCACTGGAACATTTTTTCCACCTTTGCATTTTTGCCTGGTCTTTTGTTAATTGAAATCGGCTACACTCTACTCTGTACAATCGCTACTGGTCATTACTATATTCAACTTTTGACTATAAGTTATGTGCCCTTCGGTAGCCCAGAAGACGACAAATCTTTGGGCCAAGCCCATTTAACTCACCCAGCAATTGCCTTACTTCTAAGTGAAGACAATCTCAATGTCTTTATCTACGTGTAGAAAAACCACACCTTTTGTACGTGAAAAACACAAGGTACTTGATACAGTCTGCTGTAAAAGTACAACTGAACACTGACCCACTTCAGTAAGGTGCCAAAAGATGGGGAATTGAGCCAGTCATCGGCAGCTGTTGAAAAATTGCAAATTTCCCTGGTTTCCATGGAGTAAGAGCCGTTGCTGGGCACGTGATTATGACATAAATGATCATTAAATTGTCGCTACAGCCAAAAGTATTGGTCGGAGAGCAACGCGGTTTGCACCATTCGATTTGTCGTCACAAAATACGTCGGATTAGCCTCTTACCAGCAGCACCTGGAACAGTTTTTCCACTTTTGCATTTTTGCCTGGTGTTTTTGTTACTTGAAATCGGGCTACACTGTACTATGAACCATCGCGACAAGTCATTACTATATTCAACTTTTGACTATATGTCGGTAGCCCAGAAGACGTCAAATCTTTGGCTAAGCCATGTAACTCACCCAGCAATTGCCTTACTTCTAAGTCGAAGACAATCTCAATGTCTTTATCTACGTGTAGAAAAGCCCACCACCATTTGTGCTGTAAAAAGTACAACTTAACACTGACCCACTTCAGTAAGGTGCCAAAAGATGCGGAATTGAGCCAGGCATCGGCAGCTGTTGAAAATTGGCAAATTTCCCTGGTTTCCATGGAGTAAGAGCCGTTGCTACGCACGTGATTATGACAGCAAATGATCATTCAATTGTCGCTACAGCCAAAAGTATTGGTTGGAGAGCAACGCGCATTGCACCATTCGATTTCTCGCCACAAAATACGTCGGATTAGGCCTCTTACTAGTAGCACTGGAACAGTTTTTCCACTTTTGCATTTTTGCCTGGTCTTTTTGTTAATTGAAATCGACTACACTGTACTCTGTACAATCGCAACTGGTCATTACTATATTCAACTTTTGACTATAAGTTATGTGCCCTTCGGTAGCCCAGAAGACGACAAATCTTTTGGGCCAAGCCCATTTAACTCACCCAGCAATTGCCTTACTTCTAAGTGCAAGACAATCTCAATGTCTTTATCTACGTGTAGAAAAACCACACCTTTTGTACGTGAAAAACACAAGGTACTTGATACAGTCTGCTGAAAAAGTACAACTGAACACTGATCCACTTCAGTAAGGTGCCAAAAGATGCGGAATTGAGCCAGGCATCGGCAGCTGTTGAAAAATTGCAAATTTCCCTGGTTTCCATGGAGTAAGAGCCAGTTGCTGGGCACGTGATTATGACATCAATGATCATTCATTTGTCGCTAAAGCCAAACGTATTGGTCGGAGAGGCAACGCGGATTGCACCATTTACATTCTCGTCACAAAATACGTCGGATTAGCCTCTTACTAGTAGCACTGGAACAGTTTTTCCACTTTTGCATTTTTGCCTGGTCTTTTTGTTAATTGAAACCGGCTACACTGTACTCTGTACAATCGCGACTGGTCCATTACTATATTCAACTTTTGACTATATGTCGGTAAGCCCAGAAGACGTCAAATATTTGGGCTAAGCCCATTTAACCTCACCCAGCAATTGCACTTACTTCTAAGTCGAAGACAATCTCAATGTCTTTATCTACGTGTAGAAAAACCACACCACTTGTACATGAAAAACACAAGGTACTTGATACAGTCTGCTGTAAAAAGTACAACTGAACACTGACCCACTTCAGTAAGGTGCCAAAAGATGCGGAATTGAGCCAGGCATCGGCAGCTGTTGAAAAAATTGCAAATTTCCCTGGTTTCCATGGAGTAAGAGCCGTTGCTACGCACGTGATTATGACATCAATGATCATTCAATTGTCACTACAGCCAAAAGTATTGGTCGGAGAGCAACGCGGTTTGCACCATTCGATTTCTCGTCACAAAAATACGTCGGATTAGCCTCTTACCAGCAGCACTGGAACAATTTTTCCACTTTTGCATTTTTGCCTGGTCTTTTTTGTCGGCTACACTGTACTCTGTACAATCGCGACTGGTCATTATTATATTCAACTTTTGACTATATGTTATGTGCCCTTCGGTAGCCCAGAAGACCTCAAATCTTTGGGCTCAGCCCATTTTACTCACCCAGCAATTGCCCTACTTCTAAGTCGAAGACAATCTCAATGTCTTTATCTACGTGTAGAAAAACCACACCATTTCTACATAAAAAACACAAGGTACTTGATACAGTCTGCTGTAAAAAGTACAACTGAACACTGACCCACTTCAGTAAGGTGCCAAAAGATGGAAAATTGAGCCAGGCAATCGGCAGCTGTTGAAAAATTGCAAATTTCCCTAGTTTCCATGGAGTAAGAGACGTTGCTGGGCACGTGATTATGACATCAATGATCATTCAATTGTCGCTTACAGCCAAAAGTATTGATCGGAGAGCAACGCGGTTTGCACCATTCGATTTCTCGTCACAAAATACGTCGGATTAGCCTCTTACCAGCAGCACTGGAACATTTTTTCCACCTTTGCATCTTTGCCTGGTCTTTTGTTAATTGAAATCGGCTACACTGTACTCTGTACAATCGCTACTGGTCATTACTATATTCAACTTTTGACTATAAGTTATGTGCCCTTCGGTAGCCCTGAAGACGACAAATCTTTGGGCCAAGCCCATTTAACTCACCCAGCAATTGCCTTACTTCTAAGTGCAAGACAATCTCAATGTCTTTATCTACGTGTAGAAAAACCACACCTTTTGTACGTGAAAAACACAACGGTACTTGATACAGTCTGCTGTAAAAAGTACAACTTAACACTGACCCACATTTATAAGGTGCCAAAGATGCGGAATTTAGCCAGGCATCGGCAGCTGTTAAAAATTGCAAATATCCCTGGTTTCCATGGAGTAAGAGCCGTTGATGGGCACGTGATTATGACATAAATGATCATTAAATTGTCGCTACAGCCAAAAGTATTGGTCGGAGAGCAACGCGGTTTGCACCATTCGATTTGTCGTCACAAAATACGTCGGATTAGCCTCTTACGAGCAGCACTGGAACAGTTTTTCCACTTTTGCATTTTTGCCTGGTGTTTTTGTTACTTGAAATCGGCTACACTGTACTATGTACCATCGCGACAAGTCATTATTATATTCAACTTTTGACTATATGTCGGTAGCCCAGAAGACGTCAAATCTTTGGGCTAAGCCCATTTAACTCACCCAGCAATTGCCTTACTTCTAAGTCGAAGACAATCTCAATGTCTTTATCTACGTGTAGAAAAGCCACACCATTTGTGCTGTAAAAAGTACAACTTAACACTGACCCACTTCAGTAAGGTGCCAAAAGATGCGGAATTGAGCCAGGCATCGGCAGCTGTTGAAAAATTGCAAATTTCCCTGGTTTCCATGGAGTAAGATGCCGTTGCTGGGCACGTGATTATGACATCAATGATCATTCAATTGTCACTACAGCCAAAAGTATTGATCGGAGAGCAACGCGGTTTGCACCATTCGATTTCTCGTCACAAAAATACGTCGGATTAGCCTCTTACCAGCAGCACTGGAACACTTTTTCCACCTTTGCATTTTTGCCTGGTCTTTTGTTAATTGAAATCGGCTACACTCTACTCTGTACAATCGCTACTGGTCATTACTATATTCAACTTTTGACTATAAGTTATGTGCCCTTCGGTAGCCCCAGAAGACGACAAATCTTTGGGCCAAGCCATTTAACTCACCCAGCAATTGCCTTACTTCTAAGTGGAAGACAATCTCAATGTCTTTATCTACGTGTAGAAAAACCACACCTTTTGTACGTGAAAAACACAAGGTACTTGATACAGTCTGCTGTAAAAAGTACAACTGAACACGACCCACTTCAGTAAGGTGCCAAAAGATGGGGAATTGAGCCAGTCATCGGCAGCTGTTGAAAAATTGCAAATTTCCCTGGTTTCCATGGAGTAAGAGCCGTTGCTGGGCACGTGATTATGACATAAATGATCATTAAATTGTCGCTACAAGCAAAAGTATTGGTCGGAGAGCAACGCGGTTTGCACCATTCGGATTTGTCGTCACAAAATACGTCGGATTAGCCTCTTACCAGCAGCACTGGAACAGTTTTTTCCACTTTTGCATTTTTGCCTGGTGTTTTTGTTACTTGAAATCGGCTACACTGTACTATGTACCATCGCGACAAGTCATTACTATATTCAACTTTTGACTATATGTCGGTAGCCCAGAAGACGTCAAATCTTTGGGCTAAGCCCATTTAACTCACCCAGCAATTGCCTTACTTCTAAGTCGAAGACAATCTCAATGTCTTTATCTACGTGTAGAAAAGCACACCATTTGTGCTGTAAAAAGTACAACTTAACACTGACCCACTTCAGTAAGGTGCCAAAAGATGCGGAATTGAGCCAGGCATCGGCAGCTGTTGAAAATTGGCAAATTTCCCTGGTTTCCATGGAGTAAGAGCCGTTGCTACGCAACGTGATTATGACAGCAATGATCATTCAATTGTCGCTACAGCCAAAAGTATTGGTTGGAGAGCAACGCGCATTGCACCATTCGATTTCTCGCCACAAAATACGTCGGATTAGCCTCTTACTAGTAGCACTGGAACAGTTTTTCCACTTTTGCATTTTTGCCTGGTCTTTTTGTTAATTGAAATCGACTACACTGTACTCTGTACAATCGCAACTGGTCATTACTATATTCAACTTTTGACTATAAGTTATGTGCCCTTCGGTAGCCCAGAAGACGACAAAATCTTTGGGCCAAGCCCATTTAACTCACCCAGCAATTGCCTTACTTCTAAGTGCAAGACAATCTCAATGTCTTTATCTACGTGTAGAAAAAACCACACCTTTTGTACGTGAAAAACACAAGGTACTTGATACAGTCTGCCTGAAAAAAGTACAACTGAACACTGATCCCACTTCAGTAAGGTGGCCAAAAGATGCGGAATTGAGCCAGGCATCGGCAGCTGTTGAAAAATTGCAAATTTCCCTGGTTTCCATGGAGTAAGAGCCGTTGCTGGGCACGTGATTATGACATCAATGATCATTCATTTGTCGCTAAAGCCAAACGTATTGGTCGGAGAGCAACGCGGATTGCACCATTTACATTCTCGTCACAAAATACGTCGGATTAGCCTCTTACTAGTAGCACTGGAACAGTTTTTCCACTTTTGCATTTTTGCCTGGTCTTTTTGTTAATTGAAACCGGCTACACTGTACTCTGTACAATCGCGACTGGTCATTACTATATTCAACTTTTGACTATATGTCGGTAGCCCAGAAGACGTCAAATATTTGGGCTAAGCCCATTTAACTCACCCAGCAATTGCCTTACTTCTAAGTCGAAGACAATCTCAATGTCTTTATCTACGTGTAGAAAAACCACACCACTTGTACATGAAAAACACAAGGTACTTGATACAGTCTGCTGTAAAAAGTACAACTGAACACTGACCCACTTCAGTAAGGTGCCAAAAGATGCGGAATTGAGCCAGGCATCGGCAGCTGTTGAAAAATTGCAAATTTCCCTGGTTTCCATGGAGTAAGAGCCGTTGCTACGCACGTGATTATGACATCAATGATCATTCAATTGTCACTACAGCCAAAAGTATTGGTCGGAGAGCAACGCGGTTTGCACCATTCGATTTCTCGTCACAAAATACGTCGGATTAGCCTCTTACCAGCAGCACTGGAACAATTTTTCCACTTTTGCATTTTTGCCTGGTCTTTTTGTTAATTGAAATCGGCTACACTGTACTCTGTACAATCGCGACTGGTCATTATTATATTCAACTTTTGACTATATGTTATGTGCCCTTCGGTAGCCCAGAAGACCTCAAATCTTTGGGCTCAGCCCATTTTACTCACCCAGCAATTGCCCTACTTCTAAGTCGAAGACAATCTCAATGTCTTTATCTACGTGTAGAAAAACCACACCATTTCTACATAAAAAACACAAGGTACTTGATACAGTCTGCTGTAAAAAGTACAACTGAACACTGACCCACTTCAGTAAGGTGCCAAAAGATGGAAAATTGAGCCAGGCATCGGCAGCTGTTGAAAAATTGCAAATTTCCCTAGTTTCCATGGAGTAAGAGACGTTGCTGGGCACGTGATTATGACATCAATGATCATTCAATTGTCGCTACAGCCAAAAGTATTGATCGGAGAGCAACGCGGTTTGCACCATTCGATTTCTCGTCACAAAATACGTCGGATTAGCCTCTTACCAGCAGCACTGGAACATTTTTTCCACCTTTGCATCTTTGCCTGGTCTTTTGTTAATTGAAATCGGCTACACTGTACTCTGTACAATCGCTACTGGTCATTACTATATTCAACTTTTGACTATAAGTTATGTGCCCTTCGGTAGCCCAGAAGACGACAAATCTTTGGGCCAAGCCCATTTAACTCACCCAGCAATTGCCTTACTTCTAAGTGCAAGACAATCTCAATGTCTTTATCTACGTGTAGAAAAACCACACCTTTTGTACGTGAAAAACACAAGGTACTTGATACAGTCTGCTGTAAAAAGTACAACTTAACACTGACCCACATTTATAAGGTGCCAAAAGATGCGGAATTTAGCCAGGCATCGGCAGCTGTTAAAAAATTGCAAATATCCCTGGTTTCCATGGAGTAAGAGCCGTTGATGGGCACGTGATTATGACATAAATGATCATTAAATTGTCGCTACAGCCAAAAGTATTGGTCGGAGAGCAACGCGGTTTGCACCATTCGATTTGTCGTCACAAAATACGTCGGATTATCCTCTTACGAGCAGCACTGGAACAGTTTTTCCACTTTTGCATTTTTGCCTGGTGTTTTTGTTACTTGAAATCGGCTACACTGTACTATGTACCATCGCGACAAGTCATTATTATATTCAACTTTTGACTATATGTCGGTAGCCCAGAAGACGTCAAATCTTTGGGCTAAGCCCATTTAAACTCACCCAGCAATTGCCTTACTTCTAAGTCGAAGACAATCTCAATGTCTTTATCTACGTGTAGAAAAGCCACACCATTTGTGCTGTAAAAAGTACAACTTAACACTGACCCACTTCAGTAAGGTGCCAAAAGATGCGGAATTGAGCCAGGCATCGGCAGCTGTTGAAAAATTGCAAATTTCCCTGGTTTCCATGGAGTAAGAGCCGTTGCTGGGCACGTGATTATGACATCAATGATCATTCAATTGTCACTACAGCCAAAAGTATTGATCGGAGAGCAACGCGGTTTGCACCATTCGATTTCTCGTCACAAAATACGTCGGATTAGCCTCTTACCAGCAGCACTGGAACATTTTTTCCACCTTTGCATTTTTGCCTGGTCTTTTGTTAATTGAAATCGGCTACACTGTACTCTGTACAATCGCTACTGGTCATTACTATATTCAACTTTTGACTATAAGTTATGTGCCCTTCGGTAGCCCAGAAGACGACAAATCTTTGGGCCAAGCCCATTTAACTCACCCAGCAATTGCGTTACTTCTAAGTGCAAGACAATCTCAATGTCTTTATCTACGTGTAGAAAAACCACACCATTTGTACGTGAAAAACACAAGGTACTTGATACAGTCTGCTGTAAAAAGTACAACTGAACACTGACCCACTTCAGTAAGGTGCCAAAAGATGGGGAATTGAGCCAGGCATCGGCAGCTGTTGAAAAATTGCAAATTTCCCTGGTTTCCATGGAGTAAGAGACGTTGCTGGGCACGTGATTATGACATCAATGATCATTCAATTGTCACTACAGCCAAAAGTATTGGTCGGAGAGCAACGCGGTTTGCACCATTCGATTTCTCGTCACAAAATACGTCGGATTAGCCTCTTACCAGCAGCACTGGAACAGTTTTTCCACTTTTGCATTTTTACCTGGTCTTTTTGTTAATTGAAATCGGCTACACTGTACTCTGTACAATCGCGACTGGTCATTACTATATTCAACTTTGGAATATAAGTTATGTGCCCTTCGGTAGCCCAGAAGACGTCAAATCTTTGGGCTAAGCCCATTTAACTCACCCAGCAATTGTGTTACTTCTAAGTGCAAGACAATCTCAATGTCTTTATTTACGTGTAGAAAAACCACACCTTTTGTACATAAAAATCACAAGGTACTTGATACAGTCTGCTGTAAAAAGTACAACTGACAATAGACCCACATGAATAAGGTGCCAAAAGATGCGGAATTGGGCCAGGCATCGGCAGCTGTTGAAAAATTGCAAATTTTCCTGGTTTCCATGGAGTAAGAGCCGTTGCTGGGCACGTGATTATGACATCAATGATCATTCAATTGTCACTACAGCCAAAAGTATTGGTCGGAGAGCAACGCGGTTTGCACCATTCGATTTCTCGTCACAAAATACGTCGGATTAGCCTCTTACCAGCAGCACTGGAACAGTTTTTCCACTTTTGCATTTTTACCTGGTCTTTTTGTTAATTGAAATCGGCTACACTGTACTCTGTACAATCGCGACTGGTCATTACTATATTCAACTTTTGACTATAAGTTATGTGCCCTTCGGTAGCCCAGAAGACGTCAAATCTTTGGGCTAAGCCCATTTAACTCACCCAGCAATTGTCTTACTTCTAAGTCCAAGACAATCTCAATGTCTTTATCTACGTGTAGAAAAACCACACCACTTGTACATAAAAAACACAAGGTACTTGATACAGTCTGCTGTAAAAAGTACAACTTAACACTGACCCACATTTATAAGGTGCCAAAAGATGCGGAATTTAGCCAGGCATCGGCAGCTGTTAAAAAATTGCAAATATCCCTGATTTCCATGGAGTAAGAGCCGTTGCTGGGCACGTGATTATGACATAAATGATCATTAAATTGTCGCTACAGCCAAAAGTATTGGTCGGAGAGCAACGCGGTTTGCACCATTCGATTTGTCGTCACAAAATACGTCGGATTAGCCTCTTACCAGCAGCACTGGAACAGTTTTTCCACTTTTGCATTTTTGTCTGGTGTTTTTGTTACTTGAAATCGGCTACACTGTACTATGTACCATCGCGACAAGTCATTACTATATTCAACTTTTGACTATATGTCGGTAGCCCAGAAGACGTCAAGTCTTTGGGCTAAGCCCATTTAACTCACCCAGCAATTGCCTTACTTCTAAGTCGAAGACAATCTCAATGTCTTTATCTACGTGTAGAAAAGCCACACCATTTGTGCTGTAAAAAGTACAACTGAACACTGACCCACTTCAGTAAGGTGCCAAAAGATGCGGAATTGAGCCAGGCATCGGCAGCTGTTGAAAATTGACAAATTTCCCTGGTTTCCATGGAGTAAGAGCCGTTGCTACGCACGTGATTATGACAGCAATGATCATTCAATTGTCGCTACAGCCAAAAGTATTGGTCGGAGAGCAACGCGCATTGCACCATTCGATTTCTCGCCACAAAAATACGTCGGATTAGCCTCTCACTAGTAGCACTGGAACAGTTTTTCCACTTTTGCATTTTTGCCTGGTCTTTTTGTTAATTGAAATCGGCTACACTGTACTCTGTACAATCGCAACTGGTCATTACTATATTCAACTTTTGACTATAAGTTATGTGCCCTTCGGTAGCCCAGAAGACGACAAATCTTTGGGCCAAGCCCATTTAACTCACCCAGCAATTGCCTTACTTCTAAGTGCAAGACAATCTCAATGTCTTTATCTACGTGTAGAAAAACCAGACCATTTGTACGTGAAAAAAACAAGGTACTTGATACAGTCTGCTGAAAAAAGTACAACTGAACACTGATCCACTTCAGTAAGGTGCCAAAAGATGCGGAATTGAGCCAGGCATCGGCAGCTGTTGAAAAATTGCAAATTTCCCTGGTTTCCATGGAGTAAGAGCCGTTGCTGGGCACGTGATTATGACATCAATGATCATTCAATTGTCACTACAGCCAAAAGTATTGGTCGGAGAGCAACGCGGTTTGCACCATTCGATTTCTCGTCACAAAATACGTCGGATTATCCTCTTACCAGCAGCACTTTAACAGTTTTTCCACTTTTGCATTTTTACCTGGTCTTTTTGTTAATTGAAATCGGCTACACTGTACTCTGTACAATCGCGACTGGTCATTACTATATTCAACTTTTGACTATAAGTTATGTGCCCTTCGGTAGCCCAGAAGACCTGAAATCTTTGGGCTAAGCGGATTTAACTCACCCAGCAATTGTGTTACTTCTAAGTGCAAGACAATCTCAATGTCTTTATTTACTTGTAGAAAAACCACACCTTTTGTACATAAAAATCACAAGGTACTTGATACACTCTGCTGTAAAAAGTACAACTGACAACAGACCCACATGAATAAGGTGCCAAAAGATGCGGAATTTAGCCAGGCATCGGCAGCTGTTGAAAAAATTGCAAATTTTCCTGGTTTCCATGGAGTAAGAGACGTTGCTGGGCACGTGATTATGACATCAATGATCATTCAATTGTCACTACAGCCAAAAGTATTGGTCGGAGAGCAACGCGGTTTGCACCATTCGATTTCTCGTCACAAAATACGTCGGATTAGCCTCTTACCAGCAGACTGGCTCATTTTTTCCACTTTTGCATTTTTGCCTGGTCTTTATGTTATTTAAAATCGGCTACACTGTACTCTATACAATCGCGACTGGTCATTACTATATTCAACTTTTGACTATAAGTTATGTGCCCTTCGGTAGCCCAGAAGACGACAAATCTTTGGGCCAAGCCCATTTAACTCACCCAGCAATTGCCTTACTTCTAAGTGCAAGACAATCTCAATGTCTTTATCTACGTGTAGAAAAAACACACCTTTTGTACGTGAAAAACACAAGGTACTTGATACAGTCTGCTGTAAAAAGTACAACTGAACACTGACCCACTTCTGTAAGGTGCCAAAAGAACCGGAATTGAGCCAGGCATCGGCAGCTGTTGAAAAATTGCAAATTTTCCTGGTTTCCATGGAGTAAGAGCCGTTGCTGGGCACGTGATTATGACATCAATGATCATTCAATTGTCACTACAGCCAAAAGTATTGGTCGGAGAGCAACGCGGATTGCACCATTCGATTTCTCGTCACAAAATACGTCGGATTATCCTCTTACCAGCAGCACTTTAACAGTTTTTCCACTTTTGCATTTTTACCTGGTCTTTTTGTTAATTGAAATCGGCTACACTGTACTCTGTACAATCGCGACTGGTCATTACTATATTCAACTTTTGACTATAAGTTATGTGCCCTTCGGTAGCCCAGAAGACCTGAAATCTTTGGGCTAAGCGGATTTAACTCACCCAGCAATTGTGTTACTTCTAAGTGCAAGACAATCTCAATGTCTTTATTTACTTGTAGAAAAACCACACCTTTTGTACATAAAAATCACAAGGTACTTGATACACTCTGCTGTAAAAAGTACAACTGACAACAGACCCACATGAATAAGGTGCCAAAAGATGCGGAATTTAGCCAGGCATCGGCAGCTGTTGAAAAATTGCAAATTTTCCTGGTTTCCATGGAGTAAGAGACGTTGCTGGGCACGTGATTATG
Organism: Liolophura sinensis; assembly: GCF_032854445.1. NCBI lineage: Eukaryota > Metazoa > Mollusca > Polyplacophora > Chitonida > Chitonidae > Liolophura > Liolophura sinensis. The sequence continues at coordinate 12,108 of NW_027018188.1, read as the reverse complement.
ACATCAATGATCATTCAATTGTCACTACAGCCAAAAGTATTGGTCGGAGAGCAACGCGGTTTGCACCATTCGATTTCTCGTCACAAAATACGTCGGATTAGCCTCTTACCAGCTGCACTGGAACAGTTTTTCCACTTTTGCATTTTTACCTGGTCTTTTTGTTAATTGAAATCGGCTACACTGTACTCTGTACAATCGCGACTGGTCATTACTATATTCAACTTTTGACTATAAGTTATGTGCCCTTCGGTAGCCCAGAAGACGTCAAATCTTTGGGCCAAGCCCATTTAACTCACCCAGCAATTGTCTTACTTCTAAGTCCAAGACAATCTCAATGTCTTTATCTACGTGTAGAAAAACCACAATATTTGTACATAAAAAACACAAGGTACTTGATACAGTCTGCTGTAAAAAGTACAACTTAACACTGACCCATATTTATAAGGTGCCAAAAGATGCGGAATTTAGCCAGGCATCGGCAGCTGTTAAAAAATTGCAAATATCCCTGGTTTCCATGGAGTAAGAGCCGTTGCTGGGCACGTGATTATGACATAAATGATCATTAAATTGTCGCTACAGCCAAAAGTATTGGTCGGAGAGCAACGCGGTTTGCACCATTCGATTTGTCGTCACAAAATACGTCGGATTAGCCTCTTTCCAGCAGCACTGGAACAGTTTTTCCACTTTTGCATTTTTGTCTGGTGTTTTTGTTACTTGAAATCGGCTACACTGTACTATGTACCATCGCGACAAGTCATTACTATATTCAACTTTTGACTATATGTCGGTAGCCCAGAAGACGTCAAATCTTTGGGCTAAGCCCATTTAACTCACCCAGCAATTGCCTTACTTCTAAGTCGAAGACAATCTCAATGTCTTTATCTACGTGTAGAAAAGCCACACCATTTGTGCTGTAAAAAGTACAACTGAACACTGACCCACTTCAGTAAGGTGCCAAAAGATGCGGAATTGAGCCAGGCATCGGCAGCTGTTGAAAATTGGCAAATTTCCCTGGTTTCCATGGAGTAAGAGCCGTTGCTACGCACGTGATTATGACAGCAATGATCATTCAATTGTCGCTACAGCCAAAAGTATTGGTCGGAGAGCAACGCGCATTGCACCATTCGATTTCTCGCCACAAAATACGTCGGATTAGCCTCTCACTAGTAGCACTGGAACAGTTTTTCCACTTTTGCATTTTTGCCTGGTCTTTTTGTTAATTGAAATCGACTACACTGTACTCTGTACAATCGCAACTGGTCATTACTATATTCAACTTTTGACTATAAGTTATGTGCCCTTCGGTAGCCCAGAAGACGACAAATCTTTGGGCCAAGCCCATTTAACTCACCCAGCAATTGCCTTACTTCTAAGTGCAAGACAATCTCAATGTCTTTATCTACGTGTAGAAAAACCACACCATTTGTACGTGAAAAACACAAGGTACTTGATACAGTCTGCTGAAAAAAGTACAACTGAACACTGATCCACTTCAGTAAGGTGCCAAAAGATGCGGAATTGAGCCAGGCATCGGCAGCTGTTGAAAAATTGCAAATTTCCCTGGTTTCCATGGAGTAAGAGCCGTTGCTGGGCACGTGATTATGACATAAATGATCATTCAATTGTCACTACAGCCAAAAGTATTGGTCGGAGAGCAACGCGGTTTGCACCATTCGATTTCTCGTCACAAAATACGTCGGATTAGCCTCTTACTAGTTGCACTGGAACAGTTTTTCCACTTTTGCATTTTTGCCTGGTCTTTTTGTTAATTGAAACCGGCTACACTGTACTCTGTACAATCGCGACTGGTCATTACTATATTCAACTTTTGACTATAAGTTATGTGCCCTTCGGTAGCCCAGAAGACCTGAAATCTTTGGGCCAAGCCAATTTAACTCACCCAGCAATTGTCTTATTTCTAAGTCCAAGACAATCTCAATGTCTTTATCTACGTGTAGAAAAACCACACCATTTGTACATAAAAAACACAAGGTACTTGATACAGTCTGCTGTAAAAAGTACAACTAAACACTGACCCACATTTATCAGGTGCCAAAAGATGCGGAATTGGGCCAGGCATCGGCAGCTGTTAAAAAATTGCAAATATCCCTGGTTTCCATGGAGTAAGAGCCGTTGCTGGGCACGTGATTATGACATCAATGATCATTCAATTGTCGCTACAGCCAAAAGTATTGGTCGGAGAGCAACGCGGTTTGCACCATTCGATTTCTCGTCACAAAATACGTCGGATTAGCCTCTTACCAGCAGCACTGGCTCATTTTTTCCACTTTTGCATTTTTGCCTGGTCTTTATGTTAATTAAAATCGGCTACACTGTACTCTATACAATCGCGACTGGTCATTACTATATTCAACTTTTGACTATAAGTTATGTGCCCTTCGGTAGCCCAGAAGACGACAAATCTTTGGGCCAAGCCCATTTAACTCACCCAGCAATTGCCTTACTTCTAAGTGCAAGACAATCTCAATGTCTTTATCTACGTGTAGAAAAAACACACCTTTTGTACGTGAAAAACACAAGGTACTTGATACAGTCTGCTGTAAAAAGTACAACTGAACACTGACCCACTTCTGTAAGGTGCCAAAAGAACCGGAATTGAGCCAGGCATCGGCAGCTGTTGAAAAATTGCAAATTTTCCTGGTTTCCATGGAGTAAGAGCCGTTGCTGGGCACGTGATTATGACATCAATGATCATTCAATTGTCACTACAGCCAAAAGTATTGGTCGGAGAGCAACGCGGATTGCACCATTCGATTTCTCGTCACAAAATACGTCGGATTATCCTCTTACCAGCAGCACTTTAACAGTTTTTCCACTTTTGCATTTTTACCTGGTCTTTTTGTTAATTGAAATCGGCTACACTGTACTCTGTACAATCGCGACTGGTCATTACTATATTCAACTTTTGACTATAAGTTATGTGCCCTTCGGTAGCCCAGAAGACCTAAAATCTTTGGGTTAAGCGGATTTAACTCACCCAGCAATTGTGTTACTTCTAAGTGCAAGACAATCTCAATGTCTTTATTTACTTGTAGAAGAACCACACCTTTTGTACATAAAAATCACAAGGTACTTGATACACTCTGCTGTAAAAAGTACAACTGACAACAGACCCACATGAATAAGGTGCCAAAAGATGCGGAATTTAGCCAGGCATCGGCAGCTGTTGAAAAATTGCAAATTTCCCTGGTTTCCATGGAGTAAGAGACGTTGCTGGGCACGTGATTATGACATCAATGATCATTCAATTGTCACTACAGCCAAAAGTATTGGTCGGAGAGCAACGCGGTTTGCACCATTCGATTTCTCGTCACAAAATACGTCGGATTAGCTTCTTACCAGCAGCACTGGAACAGTTTTTCCACTTTTGCATTTTTACCTGGTCTTTTTGTTAATTGAAATCGGCTACACTGTACTCTGTACAATCGCGACTGGTCATTACTATATTCAACTTTTGACTATAAGTTATGTGCCCTTCGGTAGCCCAGAAGACGTCAAATCTTTGGGCTAAGCCCATTTAACTCACCCAGCAATTGTGTGTTACTTCTAAGTCCCAGACAATCTCAATGTCTTTATCTACGTGTAGAAAAACCACACCATTTGTACATAAAAAACACAAGGTACTTGATACAGTCTGCTGTAAAAAGTACAACTTAACACTGACCCACATTTATAAGGTGCCAAAAGATGCGGAATTTAGCCAGGCATCGGCAGCTGTTAAAAAATTGCAAATATCCCTGGTTTCCATGGAGTAAGAGCCGTTGCTGGGCACGTGATTATGACATAAATGATCATTAAATTGTCGCTACAGCCAAAAGTATTGGTCGGAGAGCAACGCGGTTTGCACCATTCGATTTCTCGTCACAAAATACGTCGGATTAGCCTCTTACCAGCAGCACTGGAACAGTTTTTCCACTTTTGCATTTTTGCCTGGTCTTTATGTTAATTAAAATCGGCTACACTGTACTCTGTACAATCGCGACTGGTCATTACTATATTCAACTTTTGACTATAAGTTATGTGCCCTTCGGTAGCCCAGAAGACGACAAATCTTTGGGCCAAGCCCATTTAACTCACCCAGCAATTGCCTTACTTCTAAGTGCAAGACAATCTCAATGTCTTTATCTACGTGTAGAAAAAACACACCTTTTGTACGTGAAAAACACAAGGTACTTGATACAGTCTGCTGTAAAAAGTACAACTGAACACTGACCCACTTCTGTAAGGTGCCAAAAGAACCGGAATTGAGCCAGGCATCGGCAGCTGTTGAAAAATTTTAAATTTCCTGGTTTCCATGGAGTAAGAGCCGTTGCTGGGCACGTTATTATGACATCAATGATCATTCAATTGTCACTACAGCCAAAAGTATTGGTCGGAGAGCAACGCGGATTGCACCATTCGATTTCTCGCCACAAAATACGTCGGATTAGCCTCTTACCAGCAGCACTGGAACAGTTTTTCCACTTTTGCATTTTTACCTGGTCTTTTTGTTAATTGAAATCGGCTACACTGTACTCTGTACAATCGCGACTGGTCATTACTATATTCAACTTTTGACTATAAGTTATGTGCCCTTCGGTAGCCCAGAAGACGTCAAATCTTTGGGCTCAGCCCATTTAACTCACCCAGCAATTGTCTTACTTCTAAGTCGAAGACAATCTCAATGTCTTTATTTACGTGTAGAAAAACCACACCTTTTGTACATAAAAATTACAAGGTACTTGATACAATCTGCTGTAAAAAGTACAACTGACAACAGACCCACATGAATAAGGTGCCAAAAGATGCGGAATTGGGCCAGGCATCGGCAGCTGTTGAAAAATTGCAAATATCCCTGGTTTCCATGGAGTAAGAGCCGTTGCTACGCACGTGATTATGACATCAATGATCATTCAATTGTCGCTACAGCCAAAAGTATTGGTCAGAGTGCAACGCGGTTTGTACCATTCGATTTCTCGCCACAAAATACGTCGGATTAGTCTCTTACTAGTAGCACTGGAACAGTTTTTCCACTTTTGCATTTTTGCCTGGTGTTTTTGTTAATTGAAATCGGCTACACTGTACTCTGTACAATCGCGACTGGTCATTACTATATTCAACTTTTGACTATAAGTTATGTGCCCTTCGGTAGCCCAGAAGACCTGAAATCTTTGGGCCAAGCCCATTTAACTCACCCAGCAATTGTGTTACTTCTAAGTCCAAGGCAATCTCAATGTCTTTATCTACGTGTAGAAAAACCAGACCATTTGTACATGAAAAACACAAGGTACTTGATACAGTCTGCTGTAAAAAGTACAACTAAACACTGACCCACATTTATCAGGTGCCAAAAGATGCGGAATTGGGCCAGGCATCGGCAGCTGTTGAAAAATTGCAAATGTCCCTGGTTTCCATGGAGTAAGAGCCGTTGCTACGCACGTGATTATGACATCAATGATCATTGAATTGTCGCTACAGCCAAAAGTATTGGTCGGAGAGCAACGCGGATTGCACCATTCGATTTTGTCGTCACAAAATACGTCGGATTAGCCTCTTACTAGTAGCACTGGAACAGTTTTTCCACTTTTTAATTTTTGCCTGGTCTTTTTGTTAATTGAAACCGGCTACACTGTACTCTGTACAATCGCGACTGGTCATTACTATATTCAACTTTTGACTATAAGTTATGTGCCCTTCGGTAGCCCAGAAGACGACAAATCTTTGGGCCAAGCCCATTTAACTCACCCAGCAATTGCCTTACTTCTAAGTGGAAGACAATCTCAATGTCTTTATCTACGTGTAGAAAAACCACACCATTTGTACGTGAAAAAACACAAGGTACTTGATACAGTCTGCTGTAAAAAGTACAACTGAACACTGACCCACTTCAGTAAGGTGCCAAAAGATGCGGAATTGAGCCAGGCATCGGCAGCTGTTGAAAAATTGCAAATTTCCCTGGTTTCCATAGAGTAAGAGACGTTGCTGGGCACGTGATTATGACATCAATGATCATTCAATTGTCGCTACAGCCAAAAGTATTGGTCAAAGAGCAACGCGGTTTGTACCATTCGATTTCTCGTCACAAAATATGTCGGATTAGCCTCTTACCAGCAGCACTGGAACATTTTTTCCACTTTTGCATTTTTGCATGGTCTTTTTGTTAATTGAAACCGGCTACACTGTACTCTGTACAATCGCGACTGGTCATTACTATATTCAACTTTTGACTATAAGTTATGTGCCCTTCGGTAGCCCAGAAGACCTGAAATCTTTGGGCCAAGCCCATTTAACTCACCCAGCAATTGTCTTACTTCTAAGTGCAAGACAATCTCAATGTCTTTATCTACGTGTAGAAAAACCACACCATTTGTACATGAAAAACACAAGGTATTTGATACAGTCTGCTGTAAAAAGTACAACTGAACACTGACCCACTTCAGTAAGGTGCCAAAAGATGCGGAATTGAGCCAGGCATCGGCAGGTGTTGAAAAATTGCAAATTTCCCTGGTTTCCATAGAGTAAGAGACGTTGCTGGGCACGTGATTATGACATAAATGATCATTCAATTGTCGCTACAGCCAAAAGTATTGGTCGGAGAGCAACGCGGATTGCACCATTCGATTTCTCGTCACAAAATACGTCGGATTAGCCTCTTACTAGTAGCACTGGAACAGTTTTTCCACTTTTGCATTTTTGCCTGGTGTTTTTGTTAATTGAAATCGGCTACACTGTACTCTGTACAATCGCGACTGGTCATTACTATATTCAACTTTTGACTATAAGTTATGTGCCCTTCGGTAGCCCAGAAGACCTGAAATCTTTGGGCCAAGCCCATTTAACTCACCCAGCAATTGTCTTACTTCTAAGTGCAAGACAATCTCAATGTCTTTATCTACGTGTAGAAAAACCACACCATTTGTACATAAAAATCACAAGGTACTTAATACAGTCTGCTGTAAAAAGTACAACTTAACACTGACCCACATTTATAAGGTGCCAAAAGATGCGGAATTGGGCCAGGCATCGGCAGCTGTTAAAAATTGCAAATATCCCTGGTTTCCATGGAGTAGGAGCCGTTGCTGGGCACGTGATTATGACATCAATGATCATTCAATTGTCACTACAGCCAAAAGTATTGGTCGGAGAGCAACGCGGTCTGTACCATTCGATTTGTCGTTACAGAATACGTCGGATTAGCCTCTTACCAGCAGCACTGGAACAATTTTTCGAATTTTGCATTTTTACCTGGTCTTTTTGTTAATTGAAATCGGCTACACTGTACTATGTACCATCGCGACTGGTCATTACTATATTCAACTTTTGACTATATGTTATGTGCCCTTCGGTAGCCCAGAAGACGTCAAATCTTTGGGCTAAGCCCATTTAACTCACCCAGCAATTGCCTTACTTCTAAGTCGACGACAATCTCAATGTCTTTATCTACGTGTAGAAAAACCACACCATTTGTACATGAAAAACACAATTTATTTGATACAGTCTGCTGTAAAAAGTACAACTGAACACTGACCCACTTCAGTAAGGTTTTAAAGATGCGGAATTGAGCCAGGCATCGGCAGCTGTTGAAAAATTGCAAATATCCCTGGTTTCCATGGAGTAAGAGCCGTTGCTACGCACGTGATTATGACATAAATGATCATTCACTTGTCGCTACAGCCAAAAGTATTGGTCGGAGAGCAACGCGGATTGCACCATTTGATTTCTCGTCACAAAATACGTCGGATTAGCCTCTTACTAGTAGCACTGGAACAGTTTTTCCACTTTTGCAGTTTTGCCTGGTGTTTTTGTGAATTGAAACCGGCTACACTGTACTCTGTACAATCGCGACTGGTCATTACTATATTCAACTTTTGACTATAAGTTATGTGCCCTTCGGTAGCCCAGAAGACCTGAAATCTTTGGGCCAAGCCCATTTAACTCACTCAGCAATTGTCTTACTTCTAAGTCCAAGACAATCTCAATGTCTTTATCTACGTGTAGAAAAACCACACCATTTGTACATAAAAAACACAAGGTACTTGATACAGTCTGCTGTAAAAAGTACAACTAAACACTGACCCACATTTATCAGGTGCCAAAAGATGCGGAATTGGGCCAGGCATCGGCAGCTGTTGAAAAATTGCAAATATCCCAGGTTTCCATGGAGTAAGAGCCGTTGCTACGCACGTGATTATGACATCAATGATCATTGAATTTTCGCTACAATTAATAGTATTGGTCGGAGAGCAACGCGGTCTGTACCATTCGATTTGTCGTTACAAAATACGTCGGATTAGCCTCTTACCAGCAGCACTGGAACAATTTTTCCAATTTTGCATTTTTGCCTGGTCTTTTTGTTAATTGAAATCGGCTACACTGTACTATGTACCATCGCGACTGGTCATTACTATATTCAACTTTTGACTATATGTTATGGGCCTTTCGGTAGCCCAGAAGACGTCAAATCTTTGGGCCAAGCCCATTTAACTCACCCAGCAATTGCCTTACCTCTAAGTCGACGACAATCTCAATGTCTTTATCTACGTGTAGAAAAACCACACCATTTGTACATGAAAAACACAAGGTACTTGATACAGTCTGCTGTAAAAAGTACAACTGAACACTGACCCACTTCAGTAAGGTTTTAAAGATGCGGAATTGAGCCAGGCATCGGCAGCTGTTGAAAAATTGCAAATTTCCCTGGTTTCCATGGAGTAAGAGACGTTGCTGGGCACGTGATTATGACATCAATGATCATTCAATTGTCGCTACAGCCAAAAGTATTGGTCGGAGAGCAACGCAGTTTGTACCATTCGATTTCTCGTCACAAATATGTCGGATTAGTCTCTTACCAGCAGCACTGGAACAATTTTTCCACTTTTGCATTTTTGCCTGGTCTTTTTGTTAATTGAAACCGGCTACACTGTACTCTGTACAATCGCTACTGGTCATTACTATATTCAACTTTTGACTATAAGTTATGTGCCCTTCGGTAGCCCAGAAGACGACAAATCTTTGGGCTAAGCCCATTTAACTCACCCAGCAATTGTCTTATTTCTAAGTCCAAGACAATCTCAATGTCTTTATCTACGTGTAGAAAAACCACACCATTTGTACGTGAAAAACACAAGGTACTTGATACAGTCTGCTGTAAAAAGTACAACTGAACACTGACCCACTTCAGTAAGGTGCCAAAAGATGCGGAATTGAGCCAGGCATCGGCAGCTGTTGAAAAATTGCAAATTTCCTGGTTTCCATGGAGTAAAAGACGTTGCTGGGCACGTGATTATGACATCAATGATAATTGAATTGTCACTACAGCCAAAAGTATTGGTCGGAGAGCAACGCGGTCTGTACCATTCGATTTGTCGTTACAAAATACGTCGGATTAGCCTCTTACCAGCAGCACTGGAACAATTTTTCCAATTTTGCATTTTTGCCCTGGTCTTTTTGTTAATTGAAATCGGCTACACTGTACTATGTACCATCGTGACTGGTCATTACTATATTCAACTTTTGACTATATGTTATGTGCCCTTCGGTAGCCCAGAAGACGTCAAATCTTTGGCTAAGCCATTTAACTCACCCAGCAATTGCCTTACCTCTAAGTGCAAGACAATCTCAATGTCTTTATCTACGTGTAGAAAAACCACACCATTTGTACATGAAAAACACAAGGTACTTGATACAGTCTGCTGTAAAAAGTACAACTGAACACTGACCCACTTCAGTAAGGTTTTAAAGATGCGGAATTGAGCCAGGCATCGGCAGCTGTTGAAAAATTGCAAATTTCCCTGGTTTCCATGGAGTAAGAGACGTTGCTGGGCACGTGATTATGACATCAATGATCATTCAATTGTCGCTACAGCCAAAAGTATTGGTCAGAGAGCAACGCGGTTTGTACCATTCGATTTCTCGTCACAAAATATGTCGGATTAGTCTCTTACCAGCAGCACTGGAACAATTTTTCCACTTTTGCATTTTTGCCTGGTCTTTCTGTTAATTGAAACCGGCTACACTGTACTCTGTACAATCGCTACTGGTCATTACTATATTCAACTTTTAAATATGAGTTATGTGCCCTTCGGTAGCCCAGAAGACGTCAAATCTTTGGGCTAAGCCATTTAACTCACCCAGCAATTGTCTTATTTCTAAGTCCAAGACAATCTCAATGTCTTTATCTACGTGTAGAAAAACCACACCATTTGTACGTGAAAAACACAAGGTACTTGATACAGTCTGCTGTAAAAAGTACAACTGAACACTCACCCACTTCAGTAAGGTGCCAAAAGATGCGGAATTGAGCCAGGCATCGGCAGCTGTTGAAAAATTGCAAATTTCCCTGGTTTCCATGGAGTAAAAGACGTTGCTGGGCACGTGATTATGACATCAATGATAATTGAATTGTCACTACAGCCAAAAGTATTGGTCGGAGAGCAACGCGGTTTGCACCATTCGATTTCTCGTCACAAAATATGTCGGATTAGCCTCTTACCAGCAGCACTGGAAACAATTTGTCCACTTTTGCATTTTTGCCTGGTCTTTTTGTTAATTGAAACCGGCTACACTGTACTCTGTACAATCGCTACTGGTCATTACTATATTCAACTTTTGACTATAAGTTATGTGCCCTTCGGTAGCCCAGAAGACGTCAAATCTTTGGCTAAGCCCATTTAACTCACCCAGCAATTGTCTTACTTCTAAGTCCAAGACAATCTCAATGTCTTTATCTACGTGTAGAAAAACCAAATTATTTGTACGTGAAAAACACAAGGTTCTTGATTCAGTCTGCTGTAAAAAAGTACAACTGAACACTGACCCACTTCAGTAAGGTGCCAAAAGATGCGAAATTGAGACAGGCATCGGCAGCTGTTGAAAAATTGCAAATTTCCCTGGTTTCCATGGAGTAAAAGACGTTGCTGGCACGTAATTATGACATCAATGATCATTCAATTGTCACTACAGCCAAAAGTATTGGTCGGAGAGCAACGCGGTTTGCACCATTCGATTTGTCGTCACAAAATACGTCGGATTAGCCTCTTACCAGCAGCACTGGAACAGTTTTTCCACTTTTCATTTTGCCTGGTGTTTTTGTTAATTGAAATCGGCTACACTGTACTCTGTACAATCGCGACTGGTCATTACTATATTCAACTTTTGACTATAAGTTATGTGCCCTTCGGTAGCCAGAAGACCTGAAATCTTTGGGCCAAGCCCATTTAACTCACCCAGCAATTGTCTTATTTCTAAGTCCAAGACAATCTCAATGTCTTTATCTACGTGTAGGAAAACCACACCATTTGTACATAAAAATCACAAGGTACTTGATACAGTCTGCTGTAAAAAGTACAACTGACAACAGACCCACGTGAATAAGGTGCCAAAGATGCGGAATTTAGCCAGGCATCGGCAGCTGTTAAAAAATTGCAAATATCCCTGGTTTCCATGGAGTAAGAGCCGTTTCTGGGCACGTGATTATGACATAAATGATCATTCAATTGTCACTACAGCAAAAGTATTGGTCGGAGAGCAACGCGGTTTGTACCATTCGATTTGTCGTCAAAAAATACGTCGATTAGCCTCTTACCAGCAGCACTGGAACATTTTTTCCAATTTTGCATTTTTGCCTGGTCTTTTTGTTAATTGAAATCGGCTACACTGTACTCTGTACAATCGCGACTGGTCATTACTATATTCAACTTTTGACTATAAGTTATGTGCCCTTCGGTAGCCCAGAAGACGACAAATCTTTGGGCTAAGCCCATTTAACTCACCCAGCAATTGCCTTACTTCTAAGTGCAAGACAATCTCAATGTCTTTATCTACGTGTAGAAAAACCACACCATTTGTACGTGAAAAACACAAGGTACTTGATACAGTCTGCTGTAAAAAGTACAACTGAACACTGACCCACATTTATCAGGTGCCAAAAGATGCGGAATTGGGCCAGGCATCGGCAGCTGTTAAAAAATTGCAAATATCCCTGGTTTCCATGGAGTAAGAGCCGTTGCTGGGCACGTGATTATGACATCAATGATCATTCAATTGTCGCTACAGCCAAAAGTATTGGTCGGAGAGCAACTCGGTTTGCAGCATTCGATTTCTCGTCAC
>NW_027018187.1:0-62101 GCF_032854445.1 Liolophura sinensis | reverse complement strand
GGCTTAGCCCAAAGATATTGACGTCTTCTGGGCTACCGAAGGGCACATAACGTATAGTTAAAAGTTGAATATAGTAACGACCAGTCGCGATTGTGCATAGTACAGTGTATCCGATTTCAATTAACAAAAAGACCAGGCAAAAATGCAAAAGTGGAAAAACTGTTCCAGTGCTGCTGGTAAGAGACTAATTCGACGTATTTTGTGACGAGAAATCGAATGGTGCAAACCGCGTTGCTCTCCAACCAATACTTTTGGCTGTAGCGGACTATTGAATGATCATTGATGTCATAGTCACGTGCCCAGCAACGGCTCTTTCTCCATGGAAACCAGGGAAACTTGCAATTTTTTAAACAGCTGCCGATGCCTGGGCCAATTCTGCATCTTTGGAACCTTATTGATGTGGTTCAGTGATCAGTTGTACTTTTTACAGCAGACTGTATCTAGTACATTGTGTTTTTTTATGTACAAATGGTGTGGTTTTTCTACACGTAGATAAAGACATTGAGATTGTCTTGACTTAGAAGTAAGACAATTGCTGGATGAGTTAAATGGGCTTAGCCCAAAGATTTGACGTCTTCTGGGCTACCGAAGGGCACATAACTTATAGTCAAAAGTTGAATATAATAATGACCAGTCGCGATTGTACATAGTACAGTGTAGCCGATTTCCATTAACAAAAGACCAGGCAAAAATGCAAAAGTGGAAAAACTGTTCAGTGCTGGCTGGTAAGAGGCTAATCCGACGTATTTTGTCACGAGAAATCGAATAGTGCAAACCCGCGTTGCTCTCCGACCAATACTTTTTGGCTGTAGCCAACAATTGAATGATCATTGATGTCATAGTCACGTGCCCAGCAACGGCTCTTACTCCATGGAAACCAGGGAAATATGCAATTTTTTAACAGCTGCCGATGCCTGGCCCAATTCCGCATCTATTAGAACCTTATAGATGTGGTTCAGTGATCAGTTGTACTTTTTACAGCAGACTGTATCTAGTAGATTGTGTTTTTTATGTACGAATGGTGTGGTTTTTCTACACGTAGATAAAGACATTGAGATTGTCTTGGACTTAAAAGTAAGACAATTGCTGGGTGAGTTAAATGGGCTTAGCCCAAAGATTTGACGTCTTCTGGGCTACCGAAGGGCACATAACTTATAGTCAAAAGTTGAATATAGTAATGACCAGTCGCGATTGTACATAGTAGATTGTATCCGATTTCAAATTAACAAAAAGACCAGGCAAAAATGCAAAAGTGGAAAAACTGTTCCAGTGCTGCTGGTAAGAGGCTAATCCGACGTATTTTGTCACGAGAAATCGAATGGTGCAAACCGCGTTGCTCTCCGACCAATACTTTTGGCTTGTAGCGACAATTGAATGATCATTGATGTCATAGTCACGTGCCCAGCAACGGCTCTTACTCCATGGGAAACCAGGGAAATTTGCAATTTTTTAAACAGCTGCCGATGCCTGGCCATTTCCGCTTCTTTAGAACCTGTTGATGTGGTTCAGTGATCAGTTGTACTTTTTACAGCAGACTGTATCTAGTACATTGTGTTTTTTTATGTACGAATGGTGTGTTTTTCTACACGTAGATAAAGACATTGAGATTGTCTTGGACTTAAAAGTAAGACAATTGCTGGATGAGTTAAATGGCTTAGCCCAAAGATTTGACGTCTTCTGGGCTACCGAAGGGCACATAACGTATAGTTAAAAGTTGAATATAGTGAACGACAGTCGCGATTGTGCATAGTACAGTGTATCCGATTTCAATTAACAAAAAGACCAGGCAAAAATGCAAAAGTGGAAAAAACTGTTCCAGTGCTGCTGGTAAGAGGCTAATCCGACGTATTTGTGACGAGAAATCGAATGGTGCAAACCGCGTTGCTCTCCGACCAATACTTTTGGCTGTAGCGGACAATTGAATGATTATTGATGTCATAGTCACGTGCCCAGCAACGGCCTCTTACTCCATGGAAACCAGGGAAATTTGCAATTTTTTAACAGCTGCCGATGCCTGGCCCAATCCGCATCTATTAGAACCTTATAGATGTGGTTCAGTGATCAGTTGTACTTTTTACAGCAGACTGTATCTAGTACATTGTGTTTTTTATGTACGAATGGTGTGGTTTTTCTACACGTAGATAAAGGACATTGAGATTGTCTTGGACTTAAAAGTAGACAATTGCTGGGTGAGTTAAATGGGCTTAGCCCAAAGATTTGACGTCTTCTGGGCTACCGAAGGGCACATAACGTATAGTTAAAAGTTGAATATAGTACGACCAGTCGCGATTGTGCATAGTACAGTGTAGCCGATTTCAATTAACAAAAAGACCAGGCAAAAATGCAAAAGTGGAAAAACTGTTCCAGTGCTGCTGGTAAGAGGCTAATCCGACGTATTTTGTGACGAGAAATCGAATGGTGCAAACCGCGTTGCTCTCCGACTAATACTTTTGGCTTGTAGCGACAATTGAATGATCATTGATGTCATAGTCACGTGCCCAGCAACGGCTCTTACTCCATGGAAACCAGGGAAATTTGCAATTTTTTAAACAGCTGCCGATGCCTGGCCCAATTCCGCATCTATTAGAACCTTATAGATGTGGTTCAGTGATCAGTTGTACTTTTTACAGCAGACTGTATCTAGTACATTGTGTTTTTTTATGTACGAATGGTGTGGTTTTTCTACACGTAGATAAAGACATTGAGATTGTCTTGGACTTAAAGTAAGACAATTGCTGGATGAGTTAAATGGGCTTAGCCCAAAGATTTGACGTCTTCTGGGCTACCGAAGGGCACATAACGTATAGTTAAAAGTTGAATATAGTAACGACCAGTCCGCGATTGCGCAATGGTAGAGTGTATCCGATTTCAATTAACAAAAAGACCAGGCAAAAATGCAAAAGTGAAAAACAGTTCCAGTGCTGCTGGTAAGAGGCTAATCCGACGTATTTTGTGACGAGAAATCGAATGGTGCAAACCGCGTTGCTCTCCGACCAATACTTTTGGCTGTAGCGACAATTGAATGATCATTAATGTCATAGTCACGTGCCCAAGCAACGGCTCTTACTCCATGGAAACCAGGGAAATTTGCAATTTTTTACACAGCTGCCGATGCCTGGGCCATTTCCGCATCTTTAGAACTTTATTGATGTGCGTCAGTGATCAGTTGTACTTTTTACAGCAGACTGTATCTAGTACATTGTGTTTTTTATGTACGAATGGTGTGGTTTTTCTACACGTAGATAAAGACATTGAGATTGTCTTGTCACGTGCCCAGCAACGGCTCTTACTCCATGGAAACCAGGGAAATTTGCAATTTTTTTAAACAGCTGCCGATGCCTGGGCCAATTCCGCATCTTTTAGAACCTTATTGATGTGGTTCAGTGATCAGTTGTTCTTTTTACAGCAGACTGTATCTAGTACCTTGTGTTTTTTATGTACAAATGGTGTGGTTTTTCTACACGTAGATAAAGACATTGAGATTGTCTTGGACTTAAAAGCAAGACAATTGCTGGATGAGTTAAATGGGCTTAGCCCAAAGATTTGACGTCTTCTGGGCTACCGAAGGGCACATAACGTATAGTTAAAAGTTGAATATAGTAACGACCAGTCGCGATTGTGCATAGTACAGTGTATCGATTTCAATTAACAAAAGACCAGGCAAAAATGCAAAGTGGAAAAACTGTTCCAGTGCTGCTGGTAGAGACTAATTCGACGTATTTTGTGACGAGAAATCGAATGGTGCAAACCGCGTTGCTCTCCAACCAATACTTTTGGCTGTAGCGACTATTGAATGATCATTGATGTCATAGTCACGTGCCCAGCAACGGCTCTTTCTCCATGGAAACCAGGGAAACTTGCAATTTTTTAAACAGCTGCCGATGCCTGGGCCAATTCTGCATCTTTTGGAACCTTATTGATGTGGTTCAGTGATCAGTTGTACTTTTTACAGCAGACTGTATCTAGTACATTGTGTTTTTTATGTACAAATGGTGTGGTTTTTCTACACGTAGATAAAGACATTGAGATTGTCTTGGACTTAGAAGTAAGACAATTGCTGGATGAGTTAAATGGGCTTAGCCCAAAGATTTGACGTCTTCTGGGCTACCGAAGGGCACATAACTTATAGTCAAAAGTTGAATATAATAATGACCAGTCGCGATTGTACATAGTACAGTGTAGCCGATTTCCATTAACAAAAAGACCAGGCAAAAATGCAAAAGTGGAAAAACTGTTCCAGTGCTGCTGGTAAGAGGCTAATCCGACGTATTTTGTCACGAGAAATCGAATAGTGCAAACCGCGTTGCTCTCCGACCAATACTTTTGGCTGTAGCCACAATTGAATGATCATTGATGTCATAGTCACGTGCCCAGCAACGGCTCTTACTCCATGGAAACCAGGGAAATATGCAATTTTTTAACAGCTGCCGATGCCTGGCCCAATTCCGCATCTATTAGAACCTTATAGATGTGGTTCAGTGATCAGTTGTACTTTTTACAGCAGACTGTATCTAGTAGATTGTGTTTTTTATGTACGAATGGTGTGGTTTTTCTACACGTAGATAAAGACATTGAGATTGTCTTCGACTTAAAAGTAAGACAATTGCTGGATGAGTTAAATGGGCTTAGCCCAAAGATTTGACGTCTTCTGGGCTACCGAAGGGCACATAACGTATAGTTAAAAGTTGAATATAGTAACGACCAGTCGCGATTGCGCATGGTAGAGTGTATCCGATTTCAATTAACAAAAAGACCAGGCAAAAATGCAAAAGTGGAAAAACAGTTCCAGTGCTGCTGGTAAGAGGCTAATCCGACGTATTTTGTGACGAGAAATCGAATGGTGCAAACCGCGTTGCTCTCCGACCAATACTTTTGGCTGTAGCGACAATTGAATGATCATTAATGTCATAGTCACGTGCCCAGCAACGGCTCTTACTCCATGGAAACCAGGGAAATTGCAATTTTTTAAACAGCTGCCGATGCCTGGGCCATTTCCGCATCTTTTAGAACTTTATTGATGTGCGTCAGTGATCAGTTGTACTTTTTACAGCAGACTGTATCTAGTACATTGTGTTTTTTATGTACGAATGGTGTGGTTTTTCTACACGTAGATAAAGACATTGAGATTGTCTTGTCACGTGCCCAGCAACGGCTCTTACTCCATGGAAACCAGGGAATTTGCAATTTTTTAAACAGCTGCCGATGCCTGGGCCAATTCCGCATCTTTTAGAACCTTATTGATGTGGTTCAGTGATCAGTTGTTCTTTTTACAGCAGACTGTATCTAGTACCTTGTGTTTTTTATGTACAAATGGTGTGGTTTTTCTACACGTAGATAAAGACATTGAGATTGTCTTGGACTTAAAAGCAAGACAATTGCTGGATGAGTTAAATGGGCTTAGCCAAAGATTTGACGTCTTCTGGGCTACCGAAGGGCACATAACGTATAGTTAAAAGTTGAATATAGTAACGACCAGTCGCGATTGTGCATAGTACAGTGTATCCGATTTCAATTAACAAAAAGACCAGGCAAAAATGCAAAAGTGGAAAAACTGTTCCAGTGCTGCTGGTAAGAGACTAATTCGACGTATTTTGTGACGAGAAATCGAATGGTGCAAACCGCGTTGCTCTCCAACCAATACTTTTGGCTGTAGCGACTATTGAATGATCATTGATGTCATAGTCACGTGCCCAGCAACGGCTCTTTCTCCATGGAAACCAGGGAAACTTGCAATTTTTTAAACAGCTGCCGATGCCTGGGCCAATTCTGCATCTTTTGGAACCTTATGATGTGGTTCAGTGATCAGTTGTACTTTTTACAGCAGACTGTATCTAGTACATTGTGTTTTTTATGTACAAATGGTGTGGTTTTTCTACACGTAGATAAAGACATTGAGATTGTCTTGGACTTAGAAGTAAGACAATTGCTGGATGAGTTAAATGGGCTTAGCCCAAAGATTTGACGTCTTCTGGGCTACCGAGGGCACATAACTTATAGTCAAAAGTTGAATATAATAATGACCAGTCGCGATTGTACATAGTACAGTGTAGCCGATTTCCATTAACAAAAAGACCAGGCAAAAATGCAAAAGTGGAAAAACTGTTCCAGTGCTGCTGGTAAGAGGCTAATCCGACGTATTTTGTCACGAGAAATCGAATAGTGCAAACCGCGTTGCTCTCCGACCAATACTTTTGGCTGTAGCCACAATTGAATGATCATTGATGTCATAGTCACGTGCCCAGCAACGGCTCTTACTCCATGGAAACCAGGGAAATATGCAATTTTTTAACAGCTGCCGATGCCTGGCCCAATTCCGCATCTATTAGAACCTTATAGATGTGGTTCAGTGATCAGTTGTACTTTTTACAGCAGACTGTATCTAGTAGATTGTGTTTTTTATGTACGAATGGTGTGGTTTTTTCTACACGTAGATAAAGACATTGAGATTGTCTTGGACTTAAAAGTAAGACAATTGCTGGGTGAGTTAAATGGGCTTAGCCCAAAGATTTGACGTCTTCTGGGCTACCGAAGGGCACATAACTTATAGTCAAAAGTTGAATATAGTAATGACCAGTCGCGATTGTACATAGTAGATTGTATCCGATTTCAAATTAACAAAAAGACCAGGCAAA
This sequence comes from Liolophura sinensis, assembly GCF_032854445.1. NCBI lineage: Eukaryota > Metazoa > Mollusca > Polyplacophora > Chitonida > Chitonidae > Liolophura > Liolophura sinensis. Next base: position 55,469 of record NW_027018187.1, on the reverse strand, counting down.
AATGCAAAAGTGGAAAAACTGTTCCAGTGCTGCTGGTAAGAGGCTAATCCGACGTATTTTGTCACGAGAAATCGAATGGTGCAAACCGCGTTGCTCTCCGACCAATACTTTTGGCTGTAGCGACAATTGAATGATCATTGATGTCATAGTCACGTGCCCAGCAACGGCTCTTACTCCATGGAAACCAGGGAAATTTGCAATTTTTTAAACAGCTGCCGATGCCTGGCCATTTCCGCTTCTTTTAGAACCTTGTTGATGTGGTTCAGTGATCAGTTGTACTTTTTACAGCAGACTGTATCTAGTACATTGTGTTTTTTATGTACGAATGGTGTGGTTTTTCTACACGTAGATAAAGACATTGAGATTGTCTTGGACTTAAAAGTAAGACAATTGCTGGATGAGTTAAATGGGCTTAGCCAAAGATTTGACGTCTTCTGGGCTACCGAAGGGCACATAACGTATAGTTAAAAGTTGAATATAGTAACGACCAGTCGCGATTGTGCATAGTACAGTGTATCCGATTTCAATTAACAAAAAGACCAGGCAAAAATGCAAAAGTGGAAAAACTGTTCCAGTGCTGCTGGTAAGAGGCTAATCCGACGTATTTTGTGACGAGAAATCGAATGGTGCAAACCGCGTTGCTCTCCGACCAATACTTTTGGCTGTAGCGACAATTGAATGATTATTGATGTCATAGTCACGTGCCCAGCAACGGCTCTTACTCCATGGAAACCAGGGAAATTTGCAATTTTTTAACAGCTGCCGATGCCTGGCCCAATTCCGCATCTATTAGAACCTTATAGATGTGGTTCAGTGATCAGTTGTACTTTTTACAGCAGACTGTATCTAGTACATTGTGTTTTTTATGTACGAATGGTGTGGTTTTTCTACACGTAGATAAAGACATTGAGATTGTCTTGGACTTAAAAGTAAGACAATTGCTGGGTGAGTTAAATGGGCTTAGCCCAAAGATTTGACGTCTTCTGGGCTACCGAAGGGCACATAACGTATAGTTAAAAGTTGAATATAGTAACGACCAGTCGCGATTGTGCATAGTACAGTGTAGCCGATTTCAATTAACAAAAAGACCAGGCAAAAATGCAAAAGTGGAAAAACTGTTCCAGTGCTGCTGGTAAGAGGCTAATCCGACGTATTTTGTGACGAGAAATCGAATGGTGCAAACCGCGTTGCTCTCCGACTAATACTTTTGGCTGTAGCGACAATTGAATGATCATTGATGTCATAGTCACGTGCCCAGCAACGGCTCTTACTCCATGGAAACCAGGGAAATTTGCAATTTTTTAAACAGCTGCCGATGCCTGGCCCAATTCCGCATCTATTAGAACCTTATAGATGTGGTTCAGTGATCAGTTGTACTTTTTACAGCAGACTGTATCTAGTACATTGTGTTTTTTTATGTACGAATGGTGTGGTTTTTCTACACGTAGATAAAGACATTGAGATTGTCTTGGACTTAAAAGTAAGACAATTGCTGGATGAGTTAAATGGGCTTAGCCCAAAGATTTGACGTCTTCTGGGCTACCGAAGGGCACATAACGTATAGTTAAAAGTTGAATATAGTAACGACCAGTCGCGATTGCGCATGGTAGAGTGTATCCGATTTCAATTAACAAAAAGACCAGGCAAAAATGCAAAAGTGGAAAAACAGTTCCAGTGCTGCTGGTAAGAGGCTAATCCGACGTATTTTGTGACGAGAAATCGAATGGTGCAAACCGCGTTGCTCTCCGACCAATACTTTTGGCTGTAGCGACAATTGAATGATCATTAATGTCATAGTCACGTGCCCAGCAACGGCTCTTACTCCATGGAAACCAGGGAAATTTGCAATTTTTTACACAGCTGCCGATGCCTGGGCCATTTCCGCATCTTTTAGAACTTTATTGATGTGCGTCAGTGATCAGTTGTACTTTTTACAGCAGACTGTATCTAGTACATTGTGTTTTTTATGTACGAATGGTGTGGTTTTTCTACACGTAGATAAAGACATTGAGATTGTCTTGTCACGTGCCCAGCAACGGCTCTTACTCCATGGAAACCAGGGAAATTTGCAATTTTTTAAACAGCTGCCGATGCCTGGGCCAATTCCGCATCTTTTAGAACCTTATTGATGTGGTTCAGTGATCAGTTGTTCTTTTTACAGCAGACTGTATCTAGTACCTTGTGTTTTTTATGTACAAATGGTGTGGTTTTTCTACACGTAGATAAAGACATTGAGATTGTCTTGGACTTAAAAGCAAGACAATTGCTGGATGAGTTAAATGGGCTTAGCCCAAAGATTTGACGTCTTCTGGGCTACCGAAGGGCACATAACGTATAGTTAAAAGTTGAATATAGTAACGACCAGTCGCGATTGTGCATAGTACAGTGTATCCGATTTCAATTAACAAAAAGACCAGGCAAAAATGCAAAAGTGGAAAAACTGTTCCAGTGCTGCTGGTAAGAGACTAATTCGACGTATTTTGTGACGAGAAATCGAATGGTGCAAACCGCGTTGCTCTCCAACCAATACTTTTGGCTGTAGCGACTATTGAATGATCATTGATGTCATAGTCACGTGCCCAGCAACGGCTCTTTCTCCATGGAAACCAGGGAAACTTGCAATTTTTTAAACAGCTGCCGATGCCTGGGCCAATTCTGCATCTTTTGGAACCTTATTGATGTGGTTCAGTGATCAGTTGTACTTTTTACAGCAGACTGTATCTAGTACATTGTGTTTTTTATGTACAAATGGTGTGGTTTTTCTACACGTAGATAAAGACATTGAGATTGTCTTGGACTTAGAAGTAAGACAATTGCTGGATGAGTTAAATGGGCTTAGCCCAAAGATTTGACGTCTTCTGGGCTACCGAAGGGCACATAACTTATAGTCAAAAGTTGAATATAATAATGACCAGTCGCGATTGTACATAGTACAGTGTAGCCGATTTCCATTAACAAAAAGACCAGGCAAAAATGCAAAAGTGGAAAAACTGTTCCAGTGCTGCTGGTAAGAGGCTAATCCGACGTATTTTGTCACGAGAAATCGAATAGTGCAAACCGCGTTGCTCTCCGACCAATACTTTTGGCTGTAGCCACAATTGAATGATCATTGATGTCATAGTCACGTGCCCAGCAACGGCTCTTACTCCATGGAAACCAGGGAAATATGCAATTTTTTAACAGCTGCCGATGCCTGGCCCAATTCCGCATCTATTAGAACCTTATAGATGTGGTTCAGTGATCAGTTGTACTTTTTACAGCAGACTGTATCTAGTAGATTGTGTTTTTTATGTACGAATGGTGTGGTTTTTCTACACGTAGATAAAGACATTGAGATTGTCTTCGACTTAAAAGTAAGACAATTGCTGGGTGAGTTAAATGGGCTTAGCCCAAAGATTTGACGTCTTCTGGGCTACCGAAGGGCACATAACTTATAGTCAAAAGTTGAATATAGTAATGACCAGTCGCGATTGTACATAGTAGATTGTATCCGATTTCAAATTAACAAAAAGACCAGGCAAAAATGCAAAAGTGGAAAAACTGTTCCAGTGCTGCTGGTAAGAGGCTAATCCGACGTATTTTGTCACGAGAAATCGAATGGTGCAAACCGCGTTGCTCTCCGACCAATACTTTTGGCTGTAGCCACAATTGAATGATCATTGATGTCATAGTCACGTGCCCAGCAACGGCTCTTACTCCATGGAAACCAGGGAAATTTGCAATTTTTTAAACAGCTGCCGATGCCTGGGCCATTTCCGCATCTTTTAGAACCTTATTGATGTGCGTCAGTGATCAGTTGTACTTTTTACAGCAGACTGTATCTAGTACATTGTGTTTTTTATGTACGAATGGTGTGGTTTTTCTACACGTAGATAAAGACATTGAGATTGTCTTGGACTTAAAAGTAAGACAATTGCTGGGTGAGTTAAATGGGCTTAGCCCAAAGATTTGACGTCTTCTGGGCTACAGAAGGGCACATAACTTAGAGTCAAAAGTTGAATATAGTAATGACCAGTCGCGATTGTACATAGTAGTTTGTATCCGATTTCAAATTAACAAAAAGACCAGGCAAAAATGCAAAAGTGGAAAAACTGTTCCAGTGCTGCTGGTAAGAGGCTAACCGACGTATTTTTGTGACGAGAAATCGAATGGTGCAAACTGCGTTGCTCTCCGACCAATACTTTTGCTGTAGCGACAATTGAATGATCATTGATGTCATAGTCACGTGCCCAGCAACGGCTCTTACTCCATGGAAACCAAGGAATTTGCAATTTTTTAAACAGCTGCCGATGCCTGGCCATTTCGCATCTATTAGAACCTTATAGATGTGGTTCAGTGATCAGTTGTACTTTTTACAGCAGACTGTATCTAGTACATTGTGTTTTTTATGTACGAATGGTGTGGTTTTTCTACACGTAGATAAAGGACATTGAGATTGTCTTGGACTTAAAAGTAAGACAATTGCTGGGTGAGTCAAATGGGCTTAGCCCAAAGATTTGACGTCTTCTGGGCTACCGAAGGGGCACATAACGTATAGTTAAAAGTTGAATATAGTAACGACCAGTCGCGATTGTGCATAGTACAGTGTATCCGATTTCAATTAACAAAAGACCAGGCAAAAATGCAAAAGTGGAAAACTGTTCCAGTGCTGCTGGTAAGAGACTAATTCGACGTATTTTGTCACGAGAAATCGAATGGTGCAACCGCGTTGCTCTCCAACCAATACTTTTGGCTGTAGCGACTATTGAATGATCAATTGATGTCATAGTCACGTGCCCAGCAACGCTCTTTCTCCATGGAAACCAGGGAAACTTGCAATTTTTTAAACAGCTGCCGATGCCTGGGCCAATTCTGCATCTTTTAGAACCTTATGATGTGGTTCAGTGATCAGTTGTACTTTTTACAGCAGACTGTATCTAGTACATTGTGTTTTTTTATGTACAAATGGTGTGGTTTTTTCTACACGTAGATAAAGACATTGAGATTGTCTTGGACTTAGAAGTAAGACAATTGCTGGATGAGTTAAATGGGCTTAGCCCAAAGATTTGACGTCTTCTGGGCTACCGAAGGGCACATAACTTATAGTCAAAAGTTGAATATAATAATGACCAGTCCGCGATTGTACATAGTACAGTGTAGCCGATTTCCATTAACAAAAAGACCAGGCAAAAATGCAAAAGTGGAAAAAACTGTTCCAGTGCTGCTGGTAAGAGGCTAATCCGACGTATTTTGTCACGAGAAATCGAATAGTGGCAAACCGCGTTGCTCTCCGACCAATACTTTTGGCTGTAGCCACAATTGAATGATCATTGATGTCATAGTCACGTGCCCAGCAACGGCTCTTACTCCATGGAAACCAGGGAAATATGCAATTTTTAACAGCTGCCGATGCCTGGCCCAATTCCGCATCTATTAGAACCTTATAGATGTGGTTCAGTGATCAGTTGTACTTTTTACAGCAGACTGTATCTAGTAGATTGTGTTTTTTATGTACGAATGGTGTGGTTTTTCTACACGTAGATAAAGACATTGAGATTGTCTTGGACTTAAAAGTAAGACAATTGCTGGGTGAGTTAAATGGGCTTAGCCCAAAGATTTGACGTCTTCTGGGCTACCGAAGGGCACATAACTTATAGTCAAAAGTTGAATATAGTAATGACCAGTCGCGATTGTACATAGTAGATTGTATCCGATTTCAAATTAACAAAAAGACCAGGCAAAAATGCAAAAGTGGAAAAACTGTTCCAGTGCTGCTGGTAAGAGGCTAATCCGACGTATTTTGTGACGAGAAATCGAATGGTGCAAACCGCGTTGCTCTCCGACCAATACTTTTGGCTGTAGCCACAATTGAATGATCATTGATGTCATAGTCACGTGCCCAGCAACGGCTCTTACTCCATGGAAACCAGGGAAATTTGCAATTTTTTTAAACAGCTGCCGATGCCTGGGCCATTTCCGCATCTTTTAGAACCTTATTGATGTGCGTCAGTGATCAGTTGTACTTTTTACAGCAGACTGTATCTAGTACATTGTGTTTTGTATGTACGAATGGTGTGGTTTTTCTACACGTAGATAAAGACATTGAGATTGTCTTGGACTTAAAAGTAAGACAATTGCTGGGTGAGTTAAATGGGCTTAGCCCAAAGATTTGACGTCTTCTGGGCTACAGAAGGGCACATAACTTACAGTCAAAAGTTGAATATAGTAATGACCAGTCGCGATTGTACATAGTAGTTTGTATCCGATTTCAAATTAACAAAAAGACCAGGCAAAAATGCAAAAGTGGAAAAACTGTTCCAGTGCTGCTGGTAAGAGGCTAATCCGACGTATTTTGTGACGAGAAATCGAATGGTGCAAACTGCGTTGCTCTCCGACCAATACTTTTGGCTGTAGCGACAATTGAATGATCATTGATGTCATAGTCACGTGCCCAGCAACGGCTCTTACTCCATGGAAACCAGGGAAATATGCAATTTTTTAACAGCTGCCGATGCCTGGCCCAATTCCGCATCTATTAGAACCTTATAGATGTGGTTCAGTGATCAGTTGTACTTTTTACAGCAGACTGTATCTAGTAGATTGTGTTTTTTATGTACGAATGGTGTGGGTTTTTCTACACGTAGATAAAGACATTGAGATTGTCTTGGACTTAAAAGTAAGACAATTGCTGGGTGAGTTAAATGGGCTTAGCCCAAAGATTTGACGTCTTCTGGGCTACAGAAGGGCACATAACTTATAGTCAAAAGTTGAATATAGTAATGACCAGTCGCGATTGTACATAGTAGATTGTATCCGATTTCAAATTAACAAAAAGACCAGGCAAAAATGCAAAAGTGGAAAAAACTGTTCCAGTGCTGCTGGTAAGAGGCTAATCCGACGTATTTTGTCACGAGAAATCGAATGGTGCAAACCGCGTTGCTCTCCGACCAATACTTTTGGCTGTAGCCACAATTGAATGATCATTGATGTCATAGTCACGTGCCCAGCAACGGCTCTTACTCCATGGAAACCAGGGAAATTTGCAATTTTTTAAACAGCTGCCGATGCCTGGGCCATTTCCGCATCTTTTAGAACCTTATTGATGTGCGTCAGTGATCAGTTGTACTTTTTACAGCAGACTGTATCTAGTACATTGTGTTTTTTATGTACGAATGGTGTGGTTTTTCTACACGTAGATAAAGACATTGAGATTGTCTTGGACTTAAAAGTAAGACAATTGCTGGATGAGTTAAATGGGCTTAGCCCAAAGATTTGACGTCTTCTGGGATACCGAAGGGCACATAACGTATAGTTAAAAGTTGAATATAGTAACGACCAGTCGCGATTGTGCATAGTACAGTGTATCCGATTTCAATTAACAAAAAGACCAGGCAAAAATGCAAAAGTGGAAAAACTGTTCCAGTGCTGCTGGTAAGAGGCTAATCCGACGTATTTTGTCACGAGAAATCGAATGGTGCAAACCGCGTTGCTCTCCGACCAATACTTTTGGCTGTAGCGACAATTGAATGATTATTGATGTCATAGTCACGTGCCCAGCAACGGCTCTTACTCCATGGAAACCAGGGAAATTTGCAATTTTTTAACAGCTGCCGATGCCTGGCCCAATTCCGCATCTATTAGAACCTTATAGATGTGGTTCAGTGATCAGTTGTACTTTTTACAGCAGACTGTATCTAGTACATTGTGTTTTTTATGTACGAATGGTGTGGTTTTTCTACACGTAGATAAAGACATTGAGATTGTCTTGGACTTAAAAGTAAGACAATTGCTGGGTGAGTTAAATGGGCTTAGCCCAAAGATTTGACGTCTTCTGGGCTACAGAAGGGCACATAACGTATAGTTAAAAGTTGAATATAGTAACGACCAGTCGCGATTGTGCATAGTACAGTGTAGCCGATTTCAATTAACAAAAAGACCAGGCAAAAATGCAAAAGTGGAAAAACTGTTCCAGTGCTGCTGGTAAGAGGCTAATCCGACGTATTTTGTGACGAGAAATCGAATGGTGCAAACCGCGTTGCTCTCCTACTAATACTTTTGGCTGTAGCGACAATTGAATGATCATTGATGTCATAGTCACGTGCCCAGCAACGGCTCTTACTCCATGGAAACCAGGGAAATTTGCAATTTTTTAAACAGCTGCCGATGCCTGGACCATTTCCGCATCTTTTAGAACCTTATTGATGTGCGTCAGTGATCAGTTGTACTTTTTACAGCAGACTGTATCTAGTACATTGTGTTTTTTATGTACGAATGGTGTGGTTTTTCTACACGTAGATAAAGACATTGAGATTGTCTTGTCACGTGCCCAGCAACGGCTCTTACTCCATGGAAACCAGGGAAATTTGCAATTTTTTAAACAGCTGCCGATGCCTGGGCCAATTCCGCATCTTTTAGAACCTTATTGATGTGGTTCAGTGATCAGTTGTTCTTTTTACAGCAGACTGTATCTAGTACCTTGTGTTTTTTATGTACAAATGGTGTGGTTTTTCTACACGTAGATAAAGACATTGAGATTGTCTTGGACTTAAAAGCAAGACAATTGCTGGATGAGTTAAATGGGCTTAGCCCAAAGATTTGACGTCTTCTGGGCTACCGAAGGGCACATAACGTATAGTTAAAAGTTGAATATAGTAACGACCAGTCGCGATTGTGCATAGTACAGTGTATCCGATTTCAATTAACAAAAAGACCAGGCAAAAATGCAAAAGTGGAAAAACTGTTCCAGTGCTGCTGGTAAGAGACTAATTCGACGTATTTTGTGACGAGAAATCGAATGGTGCAAACCGCGTTGCTCTCCAACCAATACTTTTGGCTGTAGCGACAATTGAATGATCATTGATGTCATAGTCACGTGCCCAGCAACGGCTCTTTCTCCATGGAAACCAGGGAAACTTGCAATTTTTTAAACAGCTGCCGATGCCTGGGCCAATTCTGCATCTTTTAGAACCTTATTGATGTGGTTCAGTGATCAGTTGTACTTTTTACAGCAGACTGTATCTAGTACATTGTGTTTTTTATGTACGAATGGTGTGGTTTTTCTACACGTAGATAAAGACATTCAGATTGTCTTGGACTTAGAAGTAAGACAATTGCTGGATGAGTTAAATGGGCTTAGCCCAAAGATTTGACGTCTTCTGGGCTACCGAAGGGCACATAACTTATAGTCAAAAGTTGAATATAATAATGACCAGTCGCGATTGTACATAGTACAGTGTAGCCGATTTCCATTAACAAAAAGACCAGGCAAAAATGCAAAAGTGGAAAAACTGTTCCAGTGCTGCTGGTAAGAGGCTAAACCGACGTATTTTGTCACGAGAAATCGAATAGTGCAAACCGCGTTGCTCTCCGACCAATACTTTTGGCTGTAGCGACAATTGAATGATTATTGATGTCATAGTCACGTGCCCAGCAACGGCTCTTACTCCATGGAAACCAGGGAAATATGCAATTTTTTAACAGCTGCCGATGCCTGGCCCAATTCCGCATCTATTAGAACCTTATAGATGTGGTTCAGTGATCAGTTGTACTTTTTACAGCAGACTGTATCTAGTACATTGTGTTTTTTATGTACGAATGGTGTGGTTTTTCTACACGTAGATAAAGACATTGAGATTGTCTTGGACTTAAAAGTAAGACAATTGCTGGGTGAGTTAAATGGGCTTAGCCCAAAGATTTGACGTCTTCTGGGCTACAGAAGGGCACATAACTTATAGTCAAAAGTTGAATATAGTAATGACCAGTCGCGATTGTACATAGTAGATTGTATCCGATTTCAAATTAACAAAAAGACCAGGCAAAAATGCAAAAGTGGAAAAACTGTTCCAGTGGTGCTGGTAAGAGGCTAATCCGACGTATTTTGTCACGAGAAATCGAATGGTGCAAACCGCGTTGCTCTCCGACCAATACTTTTGGCTGTAGCCACAATTGAATGATCATTGATGTCATAGTCACGTGCCCAGCAACGGCTCTTACTCCATGGAAACCAGGGAAATTTGCAATTTTTTAAACAGCTGCCGATGCCTGGGCCATTTCCGCATCTTTTAGAACCTTATTGATGTGCGTCAGTGATCAGTTGTACTTTTTACAGCAGACTGTATCTAGTACATTGTGTTTTTTATGTACGAATGGTGTGGTTTTTCTACACGTAGATAAAGACATTGAGATTGTCTTGGACTTAAAAGTAAGGACAATTGCTGGGTGAGTTAAATGGGCTTAGCCCAAAGATTTGACGTCTTCTGGGCTACAGAAGGGCACATAACTTACAGTCAAAAGTTGAATATAGTAATGACCAGTCGCGATTGTACATAGTAGTTTGTATCCGATTTCAAATTAACAAAAAGACCAAGCAAAAATGCAAAGTGGAAAAACTGTTTCCAGTGCTCCTGGTAAGGGGCTAATCCGACGTATTTTGTGACGAGAAATCGAATGGTGCAAACTGCGTTGCTCTCCGACCAATACTTTTGGCTGTAGCGACAATTGAATGATCATTGATGTCATAGTCACGTGCCCAGCAACGGCTCTTACTCCATGGAAACCAGGGAAATTTGCAATTTTTTAAACAGCTGCCGATGCCTGGCCATTTCCGCATCTTTTAGAACCTTATTGATGTGCGTCAGTGATCAGTTGTACTTTTTACAGCAGACTGTATCTAGTACATTGTGTTTTTTATGTACGAATGGTGTGGTTTTTCTACACGTAGTAAAGACATTGAATTGTCTTGGACTTAAAAGTAAGACAATTGCTGGATGAGTTAAATGGGCTTAGCCCAAAGATTTGACGTCTTCTGGGCTACCGAAGGGCACATAACGTATAGTTAAAAGTTGAATATAGTAACGACCAGTCGCGATTGTGCATAGTACAGTGTATCCGATTTCAATTAACAAAAAGACCAGGGAAAAATGCAAAAGTGGAAAAACTGTTCCAGTGCTGCTGGTAAGAGGCTAATCCGACGTATTTTGTCACGAGAAATCGAATGGTGCAAACCGCGTTGCTCTCCGACCAATACTTTTGGCTGTAGCGACAATTGAATGATTATTGATGTCATAGTCACGTGCCCAGCAACGGCTCTTACTCCATGGAAACCAGGGAAATATGCAATTTTTTAACAGCTGCCGATGCCTGGCCCAATTCCGCATCTATTAGAACCTTATAGATGTGGTTCAGTGATCAGTTGTACTTTTTACAGCAGACTGTATCTAGTACATTGTGTTTTTTATGTACGAATGGTGTGGTTTTTCTACACGTAGATAAAGACATTGAGATTGTCTTGGACTTAAAAGTAAGACAATTGCTGGGTGAGTTAAATGGGCTTAGCCCAAAGATTTGACGTCTTCTGGGCTACCGAAGGGCACATAACGTATAGTTAAAAGTTGAATATAGTAACGACCAGTCGCGATTGTGCATAGTACAGTGTATCCGATTTCAATTAACAAAAAGACCAGGCAAAAATGCAAAAGTGGAAAAACTGTTCCAGTGCTGCTGGTAAGAGGCTAATCCGACGTATTTTGTCACGAGAAATCGAATGGTGCAAACCGCGTTGCTCTCCGACTAATACTTTTGGCTGTAGCGACAATTGAATGATTATTGATGTCATAGTCACGTGCCCAGCAACGGCTCTTACTCCATGGAAACCAGGGAAATTTGCAATTTTTTAAACAGCTGCCGATGCCTGGCCCAATTCCGCATCTATTAGAACCTTATAGATGTGGTTCAGTGATCAGTTGTACTTTTTACAGCAGACTGTATCTAGTACATTGTGTTTTTTTATGTACGAATGGTGTGGTTTTTTCTACACGTAGATAAAGACATTGAGATTGTCTTGGACTTAAAAGTAAGACAATTGCTGGATGAGTTAAATGGGCTTAGCCCAAAGATTTGACGTCTTCTGGGCTACCGAAGGGCACATAACGTATAGTTAAAAGTTGAATATAGTAACGACCAGTCGCGATTTCGCATGGTAGAGTGTATCCGATTTCAATTAACAAAAAGACCAGGCAAAAATGCAAAAGTGTAAAAACTGTTCCAGTGCTGCTGGTAAGAGGCTAATCCGACGTATTTTGTCACGAGAAATCGAATGGTGCAAACCGCGTTGCTCTCCGACCAATACTTTTGGCTGTAGCGACAATTGAATGATCATTGATGTCATAGTCACGTGCCCAGCAACGGCTCTTACTCCATGGAAACCAGGGAAATTTGCAATTTTTTAAACAGCTGCCGATGCCTGGGCCAATTCCGCATCTATTAGAACCTTATTGATGTGGGTCAGTGATCAGTTGTACTTTTTACAGCAGACTGTATCTAGTACATTGTGTTTTTTATGTACAAATGGTGTGGTTTTTCTACACGTAGATAAAGACATTGAGATTGTCTTGGACTTAGAAGTAAGACAATTGCTGGGTGAGTTTAATGGGTTTAGCCCAAAGATTTGACGTCTTCTGGGCTACCGAAGGGCACATAACATATAGTCAAAAGTTGAATATAATAATGACCAGTCGCGATTGTACATAGTACAGTGTATCCGATTTCAATTAACAGAAAGACCAGGCAAAAATGCAAAAGTGGAAAAACTGTTCCAGTGCTACTGGTAAGAAACTAATCCGACGTATTTTGTCACGAGAAATCGAATGGTGCAAACCGCGTTGCTCTCCGACCAATACTTTTGGCTGTAGCGACAATTGAATGATCAGTGATGTCATAGTCACGTGCCCAGCAACGGCTCTTACTCCATGGAAACCAGGGAAATATGCAATTTTTTAACACCTGCCGATGCCTGGCCCAATTCCGCATCTATTAGAACCTTATAGATGTGGTTCAGTGATCAGTTGTACTTTTTACAGCAGACTGTATCTAGTACATTGTGTTTTTTATGTACGAATGGTGTGGTTTTTCTACACGTAGATAAAGACATTGAGATTGTCTTGGACTTAAAAGTAAGACAATTGCTGGGTGAGTTTAATGGGTTTAGCCCAAAGATTTGACGTCTTCTGGGCTACCGAAGGGCACATAACATATAGTCAAAAGTTGAATATAATAATGACCAGTCGCGATTGTACATAGTACAGTGTAGCCGATTTCAATTAACAAAAAGACCAGGCAAAAATGCAAAAGTGGAAAAAACTCTTCCAGTGCTACTGGTAAGAGGCTAATCCGACGTATTTTGTCACGAGAAATCGAATGGTGCAAACCGCGTTGCTCTCCGACCAATACTTTTGGCTGTAGCGACAATTGAATGATCATTGATGTCATAGTCACGTGCCCAGCAACGGCTCTTACTCCATGGAAACCAGGGAAATATGCAATTTTTTAACAGCTGCCGATGCCTGGGCCAATTCCGCATCTTTTAGAACCTTATTGATGTGGGTCAGTGATCAGTTGTACTTTTTACAGCAGACTGTATCTAGTACATTGTGTTTTTTATGTACAAATGGTGTGGTTTTTCTACACGTAGATAAAGACATTGAGATTGTCTTGGACTTAGAAGTAAGACAATTGCTGGGTGAGTTTAATGGGTTTAGCCCAAAGATTTGACGTCTTCTGGGCTACCGAAGGGCACATAACTTATAGTCAAAAGTTGAATATAATAATGACCAGTCGCGATTGTACATAGTACAGTGTAGCCGATTTCAATTAACAAAAAGACCAGGCAAAAATGCAAAAGTGGAAAAACTGTTCCAGTGCTACTGGTAAGAGGCTAATCCGACGTATTTTGTCACGAGAAATCGAATGGTGCAAACCGCGTTGCTCTCCGACCAATACTTTTGGCTGTAGCGACAATTGAATGATCATTGATGTCATAGTCACGTGCACAGCAACGGCTCTTACTCCATAGAAACCAGTGAAATATGCAATTTTTTAACAGCTGCCGATGCCTGGCCCAATTGCGCATCTATTAGAACCTTATAGATGTGGTTCAGTTATCAGTTGTACTTTTTACAGCAGACTGTATCTAGTACATTGTGTTTTTTATGTACGAATGGTGTGGTTTTTCTACACGTAGATAAAGACATTGAGATTGTCTTGGACTTAAAAGTAAGATAATTGCTGGGTGAGTTAAATGGGCTTAGCCCAAAGATTTGACGTCTTCTGGGCTACAGAAGGGCACATAACTTATAGTCAAAAGTTGAATATAGTAATGACCAGTCGCGATTGTACATAGTAGATTGTATCCGATTTCAAATTAACAAAAAGACCAGGCAAAAATGCAAAAGTGGAAAAACTGTTCCAGTGCTGCTGATAAGATGCTAATCCGACGTATTTTGTCACGAGAAATCGAATGGTGCAAACCGCGTTGCTCTCCGACCAATACTTTTGGCTGTAGCGACAATTGAATGATCATTGATGTCATAGTCACGTGCCCAGCAACGGCTCTTACTCCATGGAAACCAGGGAAATTTGCAATTTTTTAAACAGCTGTCGATGCCTGGCCCAATTCCGCATCTATTAGAACCTTATAGATGTGGTTCAGTGATCAGTTGTACTTTTTACAGCAGACTGTATCTAGTACATTGTGTTTTTTATGTACGAATGGTGTGGTTTTTCTACACGTAGATAAAGACTTTGAGATTGTCTTGGACTTAAAAGTAAGACAATTGCTGGATGAGTTAAATGGGCTTAGCCCAAAGATTTGACGTCTTCTGGGCTACCGAAGGGCACATAACGTATAGTTAAAAGTTGAATATAGTAACGACCAGTCGCGATTGTGCATAGTACAGTGTATCCGATTTCAATTAACAAAAAGACCAGGCAAAAATGCAAAAGTGGAAAACCTGTTCCAGTGCTGCTGGTAAGAGGCTAATCCGACGTATTTTGTCACGAGAAATCGAATGGTGCAAACCGCGTTGCTCTCCGACCAATACTTTTGGCTGTAGCCACAATTGAATGATCATTGATGTCATAGTCACGTGCCCAGCAACGGCTCTTACTCCATGGAAACCAGGGAAATTTGCAATTTTTTAAACAGCTGCCGATGCCTGGGCCATTTCCGCATCTTTTAGAACCTTATAGATGTGCGTCAGTGATCAGTTGTACTTTTTACAGCAGACTGTATCTAGTACATTGTGTTTTTTTATGTACGAATGGTGTGGTTTTTCTACACGTAGATAAAGACATTGAGATTGTCTTGGACTTAAAAGTAAGACAATTGCTGGATGAGTTAAATGGGCTTAGCCCAAAGATTTGACGTCTTCTGGGCTACCGAAGGGCACATAACGTATAGTTAAAAGTTGAATATAGTAACGACCAGTCGCGATTGTGCATAGTACAGTGTATCCGATTTCAATTAACAAAAAGACCAGGCAAAAATGCAAAAGTGGAAAAACTGTTCCAGTGCTGCTGGTAAGAGGCTAATCCGACGTATTTTGTCACGAGAAATCGAATGGTGCAAACCGCGTTGCTCTCCGACCAATACTTTTGGCTGTAGCGACAATTGAATGATCATTGATGTCATAGTCACGTGCCCAGCAACGGCTCTTACTCCATGGAAACCAGGGAAATTTGCAATTTTTTAAACAGCTGCCGATGCCTGGCCCAATTCCGCATCTATTAGAACCTTATAGATGTGGTTCAGTGAGCAGTTGTACTTTTTACAGCAGACTGTATCTAGTACATTGTGTTTTTTATGTACGAACGGTGTGGTTTTTCTACACGTAGATAAAGACATTGAGATTGTCTTGGACTTAAAAGTAAGACAATTGCTGGATGAGTTAAATGGGCTTAGCCCAAAGACTTGACGTCTTCTGGGCTACAGAAGGGCACATAACGTATAGTTAAAAGTTGAATATAGTAACGACCAGTCGCGATTGTGCATAGTACAGTGTATCCGATTTCAATTAACAAAAAGACCAGGCAAAAATGCAAAAGTGGAAAAACTCTTCCAGTGCTGCTGGTAAGAGGCTAATCCGACGTATTTTGTCACGAGAAATCGAATGGTGCAAACCGCGTTGCTCTCCGACCAATACTTTTGGCTGTAGCGACAATTGAATGATCATTGATGTCATAGTCACGTGCCCAGCAACGGCTCTTACTCCATGGAAACCAGGGAAATTTGCAATTTTCTAAACAGCTGCCGATGCCTGGGCCAATTCCGCATCTTTTAGAACCTTATTGATGTGGGTCAGTGATCAGTTGTACTTTTTACAGCAGACTGTATCTAGTACATTGTGTTTTTTATGTACAAATGGTGTGGTTTTTCTACACGTAGATAAAGACATTGAGATTGTCTTGGACTTAGAAGTAAGACAATTGCTGGATGAGTTTAATGGGTTTAGCCCAAAGATTTGACGTCTTCTGGGCTACCGAAGGGCACATAACATATAGTCAAAAGTTGAATATAATAATGACCAGTCGCGATTGTACATAGTACAGTTTATCCGATTTCAATTAACAGAAAGACCAGGCAAAAATGCAAAAGTGGAAAAACTGTTCCAGTGCTACTGGTAAGAGGCTAATCCGACGTATTTTGTCACGAGAAATCGAATGGTGCAAACCGCGTTGCTCTCCGACCAATACTTTTGGCTGTAGCGACAATTGAATGATCATTGATGTCATAGTCACGTGCACAGCAACGGCTCTTACTCCATGGAAACCAGTGAAATATGCAATTTTTTAACAGCTGCCGATGCCTGGCCCAATTGCGCATCTATTAGAACCTTATAGATGTGGTTCAGTTATCAGTTGTACTTTTTACAGCAGACTGTATCTAGTACATTGTGTTTTTTATGTACGAATGGTGTGGTTTTTCTACACGTAGATAAAGACATTGAGATTGTCTTGGACTTAAAAGTAAGACAATTGCTGGGTGAGTTAAATGGGCTTAGCCCAAAGATTTGACGTCTTCTGGGCTACAGAAGGGCACATAACTTATAGTCAAAAGTTGAATATAGTAATGACCAGTCGCGATTGTACATAGTAGATTGTATCCGATTTCAAATTAACAAAAAGACCAGGCAAAAATGCAAAAGTGGAAAAACTGTTCCAGTGCTGCTGATAAGATGCTAATCCGACGTATTTTGTCACGAGAAATCGAATGGTGCAAACCGCGTTGCTCTCCGACCAATACTTTTGGCTGTAGCGACAATTGAATGATCATTGATGTCATAGTCACGTGCCCAGCAACGGCTCTTACTCCATGGAAACCAGGGAAATTTGCAATTTTCTAAACAGCTGCCGATGCCTGGGCCAATTCCGCATCTTTTAGAACCTTATTGATGTGGGTCAGTGATCAGTTGTACTTTTTACAGCAGACTGTATCTAGTACATTGTGTTTTTTATGTACAAATGGTGTGGTTTTTCTACACGTAGATAAAGACATTGAGATTGTCTTGGACTTAGAAGTAAGACAATTGCTGGGTGAGTTTAATGGGTTTAGCCCAAAGATTTGACGTCTTCTGGGCTACCGAAGGGCACATAACATATAGTCAAAAGTTGAATATAATAATGACCAGTCGCGATTGTACATAGTACAGTGTATCCGATTTCAATTAACAGAAAGACCAGGCAAAAATGCAAAAGTGGAAAAACTGTTCCAGTGCTACTGGTAAGAGGCTAATCCGACGTATTTTGTCACGAGAAATCGAATGGTGCAAACCGCGTTGCTCTCCGACCAATACTTTTGGCTGTAGCGACAATTGAATGATCATTGATGTCATAGTCACGTGCACAGCAACGGCTCTTACTCCATGGAAACCAGTGAAATATGCAATTTTTTAACAGCTGCCGATGCCTGGCCCAATTGCGCATCTATTAGAACCTTATAGATGTGGTTCAGTTATCAGTTGTACTTTTTACAGCAGACTGTATCTAGTACATTGTGTTTTTTATGTACGAATGGTGTGGTTTTTCTACACGTAGATAAAGACATTGAGATTGTCTTGGACTTAAAAGTAAGACAATTGCTGGGTGAGTTAAATGGGCTTAGCCCAAAGATTTGACGTCTTCTGGGCTACAGAAGGGCACATAACTTATAGTCAAAAGTTGAATATAGTAATGACCAGTCGCGATTGTACATAGTAGATTGTATCCGATTTCAAATTAACAAAAAGACCAGGCAAAAATGCAAAAGTGGAAAAACTGTTCCAGTGCTGCTGATAAGATGCTAATCCGACGTATTTTGTCACGAGAAATCGAATGGTGCAAACCGCGTTGCTCTCCGACCAATACTTTTGGCTGTAGCGACAATTGAATGATCATTGATGTCATAGTCACGTGCCCAGCAACGGCTCTTACTCCATGGAAACCAGGGAAATTTGCAATTTTTTAAACAGCTGTCGATGCCTGGCCCAATTCCGCATCTATTAGAACCTTATAGATGTGGTTCAGTGATCAGTTGTACTTTTTACAGCAGACTGTATCTAGTACATTGTGTTTTTTATGTACGAATGGTGTGGTTTTTCTACACGTAGATAAAGACTTTGAGATTGTCTTGGACTTAAAAGTAAGACAATTGCTGGATGAGTTAAATGGGCTTAGCCCAAAGATTTGACGTCTTCTGGGCTACCGAAGGGCACATAACGTATAGTTAAAAGTTGAATATAGTAACGACCAGTCGCGATTGTGCATAGTACAGTGTATCCGATTTCAATTAACAAAAAGACCAGGCAAAAATGCAAAAGTGGAAAACCTGTTCCAGTGCTGCTGGTAAGAGACTAATCCGACGTATTTTGTCACGAGAAATCGAATGGTGCAAACCGCGTTGCTCTCCGACCAATACTTTTGGCTGTAGCGACAATTGAATGATTATTGATGTCATAGTCACGTGCCCAGCAACGGCTCTTACTCCATGGAAACCAGGGAAATTTGCAATTTTTTAAACAGCTGCCGATGCCTGGGCCATTTCCGCATCTTTTAGAACCTTATAGATGTCCGTCAGTGATCAGTTGTACTTTTTACAGCAGACTGTATCTAGTACATTGTGTTTTTTATGTACGAATGGTGTGGTTTTTCTACACGTAGATAAAGACATTGAGATTGTCTTGGACTTAAAAGTAAGACAATTGCTGGATGAGTTAAATGGGCTTAGCCCAAAGATTTGACGTCTTCTGGGCTACCGAAGGGCACATAACGTATAGTTAAAAGTTGAATATAGTAACGACCAGTCGCGATTGTGCATAGTACAGTGTATCCGATTTCAATTAACAAAAAGACCAGGCAAAAATGCAAAAGTGGAAAAACTGTTCCAGTGCTGCTGGTAAGAGGCTAATCCGACGTATTTTGTCACGAGAAATCGAATGGTGCAAACCGCGTTGCTCTCCGACCAATACTTTTGGCTGTAGCGACAATTGAATGATCATTGATGTCATAGTCACGTGCCCAGCAACGGCTCTTACTCCATGGAAACCAGGGAAATTTGCAATTTTTTAAACAGCTGCCGATGCCTGGCCCAATTCCGCATCTATTAGAACCTTATAGATGTGGTTCAGTGAGCAGTTGTACTTTTTACAGCAGACTGTATCTAGTACATTGTGTTTTTTATGTACGAACGGTGTGGTTTTTCTACACGTAGATAAAGACATTGAGATTGTCTTGGACTTAAAAGTAAGACAATTGCTGGATGAGTTAAATGGGCTTAGCCCAAAGACTTGACGTCTTCTGGGCTACAGAAGGGCACATAACGTATAGTTAAAAGTTGAATATAGTAACGACCAGTCGCGATTGTGCATAGTACAGTGTATCCGATTTCAATTAACAAAAAGACCAGGCAAAAATGCAAAAGTGTAAAAACTGTTCCAGTGCTGCTGGTAAGAGGCTAATCCGACGTATTTTGTCACGAGAAATCGAATGGTGCAAACCGCGTTGCTCTCCGACCAATACTTTTGGCTGTAGCGACAATTGAATGATCATTGATGTCATAGTCACGTGCCCAGCAACGGCTCTTACTCCATGGAAACCAGGGAAATTTGCAATTTTCTAAACAGCTGCCGATGCCTGGGCCAATTCCGCATCTTTTAGAACCTTATTGATGTGGGTCAGTGATCAGTTGTACTTTTTACAGCAGACTGTATCTAGTACATTGTGTTTTTTATGTACAAATGGTGTGGTTTTTCTACACGTAGATAAAGACATTGAGATTGTCTTGGACTTAGAAGTAAGACAATTGCTGGGTGAGTTTAATGGGTTTAGCCCAAAGATTTGACGTCTTCTGGGCTACCGAAGGGCACATAACATATAGTCAAAAGTTGAATATAATAATGACCAGTCGCGATTGTACATAGTACAGTGTATCCGATTTCAATTAACAGAAAGACCAGGCAAAAATGCAAAAGTGGAAAAACTGTTCCAGTGCTACTGGTAAGAAACTAATCCGACGTATTTTGTCACGAGAAATCGAATGGTGCAAACCGCGTTGCTCTCCGACCAATACTTTTGGCTGTAGCGACAATTGAATGATCAGTGATGTCATAGTCACGTGCCCAGCAACGGCTCTTACTCCATGGAAACCAGGGAAATATGCAATTTTTTAACACCTGCCGATGCCTGGCCCAATTCCGCATCTTTTAGAACCTTATAGATGTGGTTCAGTGATCAGTTGTACTTTTTACAGCAGACTGTATCTAGTACATTGTGTTTTTTATGTACGAATGGTGTGGTTTTTCTACACGTAGATAAAGACATTGAGATTGTCTTGGACTTAAAAGTAAGACAATTGCTGGGTGAGTTTAATGGGTTTAGCCCAAAGATTTGACGTCTTCTGGGCTACCGAAGGGCACATAACATATAGTCAAAAGTTGAATATAATAATGACCAGTCGCGATTGTACATAGTACAGTGTAGCCGATTTCAATTAACAAAAAGACCAGGCAAAAATGCAAAAGTGGAAAAACTCTTCCAGTGCTACTGGTAAGAGGCTAATCCGACGTATTTTGTGACGAGAAATCGAATGGTGCAAACCGCGTTGCTCTCCGACCAATACTTTTGGCTGTAGCGACAATTGAATGATCATTGATGTCATAGTCACGTGCCCAGCAACGGCTCTTACTCCATGGAAACCAGGGAAATATGCAATTTTTTAACAGCTGCCGATGCCTGGCCCAATTCCGCATCTATTAGAACCTTATAGATGTGGTTCAGTGATCAGTTGTACTTTTTACAGCAGACTGTATCTAGTACATTGTGTTTTTTATGTACGAATGGTGTGGTTTTTCTACACGTAGATAAAGACATTGAGATTGTCTTGGACTTAAAAGTAAGACAATTGCTGAGTGAGTTAAATGGGCTTAGCCCAAAGATTTGACGTCTTCTGGGCTACAGAAGGGCACATAACTTATAGTCAAAAGTTGAATATAGTAATGACCAGTCGCGATTGTACATAGTAGATTGTATCCGATTTCAAATTAACAAAAAGACCAGGCAAAAATGCAAAAGTGGAAAAACTGTTCCAGTGCTGCTGGTAAGAGGCTAATCCGACGTATTTTGTCACGAGAAATCGAATGGTGCAAACCGCGTTGCTCTCCGACCAATACTTTTGGCTGTAGCGACAATTGAATGATCAGTGATGTCATAGTCACGTGCCCAGCAACGGCTCTTACTCCATGGAAACCAGGGAAATATGCAATTTTTTAACAGCTGCCGATGCCTGGGCCAATTCCGCATCTTTTAGAAGCTTATTGATGTGGGTCAGTGATCAGTTGTACTTTTTACAGCAGACTGTATCTAGTACCTTGTGTTTTTTATGTACAAATGGTGTGGTTTTTCTACACGTAGATAAAGACATTGAGATTGTCTTGGACTTAGAAGTAAGACAATTGCTGGGCGAGTTTAATGGGTTTAGCCCAAAGATTTGACGTCTTCTGGGCTACCGAAGGGCACATAACTTATAGTCAAAAGTTGAATATAATAATGACCAGTCGCGATTGTACATAGTACAGTGTAGCCGATTTCAATTAACAAAAAGACCAGGCAAAAATGCAAAAGTGGAAAAACTGTTCCAGTGCTACTGGTAAGAGGCTAATCCGACGTATTTTGTCACGAGAAATCGAATGGTGCAAACCGCGTTGCTCTCCGACCAATACTTTTGGCTGTAGCGACAATTGAATGATCATTGATGTCATAGTCACGTGCCCAGCAACGGCTCTTACTCCATGGAAACCAGGGAAATATGCAATTTTTTAACAGCTGCCGATGCCTGGGCCAATTCCGCATCTTTTAGAACCTTATTGATGTGGGTCAGTGATCAGTTGTACTTTTTACAGCAGACTGTATCTAGTACATTGTGTTTTTTATGTACAAATGGTGTGGTTTTTCTACACGTAGATAAAGACATTGAGATTGTCATGGACTTAGAAGTAAGACAATTGCTGGGTGAGTTTAATGGGTTTAGCCCAAAGATTTGACGTCTTCTGGGCTACCGAAGGGAACATAAATTATAGTCAAAAGTTGAATATAATAATGACCAGTCGCGATTGTACATAGTACAGTGTAGCCGATTTCAATTAACAAAAAGACCAGGCAAAAATGCAAAAGTGGAAAACCTGTTCCAGTGCTACTGGTAAGAGGCTAATCCGACGTATTTTGTCACGAGAAATCGAATGGTGCAAACCGCGTTGCTCTCCGACCAATACTTTTGCCTGTAGCGACAATTGAATGATCATTGATGTCATAGTCACGTGCACAGCAACGGCTCTTACTCCATGGAAACCAGGGAAATATGCAATTTTTTAACAGCTGCCGATGCCTGGCCCAATTCCGCATCTATTAGAACCTTATAGATGTGGTTCAGTTATCAGTTGTACTTTTTACAGCAGACTGTATCTAGTACATTGTGTTTTTTATGTACAAATGGTGTGGTTTTTCTACACGTAGATAAAGACATTGAGATTGTCTTGGACTTAAAAGTAAGACAATTGCTGGGTGAGTTAAATGGGCTTAGCCCAAAGATTTGACGTCTTCTGGGCTACAGAAGGGCACATAACTTATAGTCAAAAGTTGAATATAGTAATGACCAGTCGCGATTGTACATAGTAGATTGTATCCGATTTCAAATTAACAAAAAGACCAGGCAAAAATGCAAAAGTGGAAAAACTGTTCCAGTGCTGCTGATAAGAGGCTAATCCGACGTATTTTGTCACGAGAAATCGAATGGTGCAAACCGCGTTGCTCTCCGACCAATACTTTTGGCTGTAGCGACAATTGAATGATCATTGATGTCATAGTCACGTGCCCAGCAACGGCTCTTACTCCATGGAAACCAGGGAAATTTGCAATTTTTTAAACAGCTGTCGATGCCTGGCCCAATTCCGCATCTTTTAGAACCTTATAGATGTGGTTCAGTGAGCAGTTGTACTTTTTACAGCAGACTGTATCTAGTACATTGTGTTTTTTATGTACGAATGGTGTGGTTTTTCTACACGTAGATAAAGACATTGAGATTGTCTTGGACTTAAAAGTAAGACAATTGCTGGATGAGTTAAATGGGCTTAGCCCAAAGATTTGACGTCTTCTGGGCTACCGAAGGGCACATAACGTATAGTTAAAAGTTGAATATAGTAACGACCAGTCGCGATTGTGCATAGTACAGTGTATCCGATTTCAATTAACAAAAAGACCAGGCAAAAATGCAAAAGTGGAAAACCTGTCCCAGTGCTGCTGGTAAGAGACTAATCCGACGTATTTTGTCACGAGAAATCGAATGGTGCAAACCGCGTTGCTCTCCGACCAATACTTTTGGCTGTAGCGACAATTGAATGATCATTGATGTCATAGTCACGTGCCCAGCAACGGCTCTTACTCCATGGAAACCAGGGAAATTTGCAATTTTTTAAACAGCTGCCGATGCCTGGGCCAATTCCGCATCTTTTAGAACCTTATAGATGTGCGTCAGTGATCAGTTGTACTTTTTACAGCAGACTGTATCTAGTACATTGTGTTTTTTATGTACGAACGGTGTGGTTTTTCTACACGTAGATAAAGACATTGAGATTGTCTTGGACTTAAAAGTAAGACAATTGCTGGATGAGTTAAATGGGCTTAGCCCAAAGATTTGACGTCTTCTGGGCTACAGAAGGGCACATAACGTATAGTTAAAAGTTGAATATAGTAACGACCAGTCGCGATTGTGCATAGTACAGTGTATCCGATTTCAATTAACAAAAGGATCAGGCAAAAATGCAAAAGTGTAAAAACTGTTCCAGTGCTGCTGGTAAGAGGCTAATCCGACGTATTTTGTCACGAGAAATCGAATGGTGCAAACCGCGTTGCTCTCCGACCAATACTTTTGGCTGTAGCGACAATTGAATGATCATTGATGTCATAGTCACGTGCCCAGCAACGGCTCTTACTCCATGGAAACCAGGGAAATTTGCAATTTTCTAAACAGCTGCCGATGCCTGGGCCAATTCCGCATCTTTTAGAACCTTATTGATGTGGGTCAGTGATCAGTTGTACTTTTTACAGCAGACTGTATCTAGTACATTGTGTTTTTTATGTACAAATGGTGTGGTTTTTCTACACGTAGATAAAGACATTGAGATTGTCTTGGACTTAGAAGTAAGACAATTGCTGGGTGAGTTTAATGGGTTTAGCCCAAAGATTTGACGTCTTCTGGGCTACCGAAGGGCACATAACATATAGTCAAAAGTTGAATATAATAATGACCAGTCGCGATTGTACATAGTACAGTGTATCCGATTTCAATTAACAGAAAGACCAGGCAAAAATGCAAAAGTGGAAAAACTGTTCCAGTGCTACTGGTAAGAAACTAATCCGACGTATTTTGTCACGAGAAATCAAATGGTGCAAACCGCGTTGCTCTCCGACCAATACTTTTGGCTGTAGCGACAATTGAATGATCATTGATGTCATAGTCACGTGCCCAGCAACGGCTCTTACTCCATGGAAACCAGGGAAATATGCAATTTTTTAACAGCTGCCGATGCCTGGCCCAATTCCGCATCTATTAGAACCTTATAGATGTGGTTCAGTGATCAGTTGTACTTTTTACAGCAGACTGTATCTAGTACATTGTGTTTTTTATGTACGAATGGTGTGGTTTTTCTACACGTAGATAAAGACATTGAGATTGTCTTGGACTTAAAAGTAAGACAATTGCTGGGTGAGTTAAATGGGCTTAGCCCAAAGATTTGACGTCTTCTGGGCTACCGAAGGGCACATAACGTATAGTTAAAAGTTGAATATAGTAACGACCAGTCGCGATTGTGCATAGTACAGTGTATCCGATTTCAATTAACAAAAAGACCAGGCAAAAATGCAAAAGTGGAAAACCTGTCCCAGTGCTGCTGGTAAGAGACTAATCCGACGTATTTTGTCACGAGAAATCGAATGGTGCAAACCGCGTTGCTCTCCGACCAATACTTTTGGCTGTAGCGACAATTGAATGATCATTGATGTCATAGTCACGTGCCCAGCAACGGCTCTTACTCCATGGAAACCAGGGAAATTTGCAATTTTTTAAACAGCTGCCGATGCCTGGGCCAATTCCGCATCTTTTAGAACCTTATAGATGTGCGTCAGTGATCAGTTGTACTTTTTACAGCAGACTGTATCTAGTACATTGTGTTTTTTATGTACGAACGGTGTGGTTTTTCTACACGTAGATAAAGACATTGAGATTGTCTTGGACTTAAAAGTAAGACAATTGCTGGATGAGTTAAATGGGCTTAGCCCAAAGATTTGACGTCTTCTGGGCTACAGAAGGGCACATAACGTATAGTTAAAAGTTGAATATAGTAACGACCAGTCGCGATTGTGCATAGTACAGTGTATCCGATTTCAATTAACAAAAGGATCAGGCAAAAATGCAAAAGTGTAAAAACTGTTCCAGTGCTGCTGGTAAGAGGCTAATCCGACGTATTTTGTCACGAGAAATCGAATGGTGCAAACCGCGTTGCTCTCCGACCAATACTTTTGGCTGTAGCGACAATTGAATGATCATTGATGTCATAGTCACGTGCCCAGCAACGGCTCTTACTCCATGGAAACCAGGGAAATTTGCAATTTTCTAAACAGCTGCCGATGCCTGGGCCAATTCCGCATCTTTTAGAACCTTATTGATGTGGGTCAGTGATCAGTTGTACTTTTTACAGCAGACTGTATCTAGTACATTGTGTTTTTTATGTACAAATGGTGTGGTTTTTCTACACGTAGATAAAGACATTGAGATTGTCTTGGACTTAGAAGTAAGACAATTGCTGGGTGAGTTTAATGGGTTTAGCCCAAAGATTTGACGTCTTCTGGGCTACCGAAGGGCACATAACATATAGTCAAAAGTTGAATATAATAATGACCAGTCGCGATTGTACATAGTACAGTGTATCCGATTTCAATTAACAGAAAGACCAGGCAAAAATGCAAAAGTGGAAAAACTGTTCCAGTGCTACTGGTAAGAAACTAATCCGACGTATTTTGTCACGAGAAATCAAATGGTGCAAACCGCGTTGCTCTCCGACCAATACTTTTGGCTGTAGCGACAATTGAATGATCATTGATGTCATAGTCACGTGCCCAGCAACGGCTCTTACTCCATGGAAACCAGGGAAATATGCAATTTTTTAACACCTGCCGATGCCTGGCCCAATTCCGCATCTATTAGAACCTTATAGATGTGGTTCAGTGATCAGTTGTACTTTTTACAGCAGACTGTATCTAGTACATTGTGTTTTTTATGTACGAATGGTGTGGTTTTTCTACACGTAGATAAAGACATTGAGATTGTCTTGGACTTAAAAGTAAGACAATTGCTGGGTGAGTTTAATGGGTTTAGCCCAAAGATTTGACGTCTTCTGGGCTACCGAAGGGCACATAACATATAGTCAAAAGTTGAATATAATAATGACCAGTCGCGATTGTACATAGTACAGTGTAGCCGATTTCAATTAACAAAAAGACCAGGCAAAAATGCAAAAGTGGAAAAACTCTTCCACTGCTACTGGTAAGAGGCTAATCCGACGTATTTTGTCACGAGAAATCGAATGGTGCAAACCGCGTTGCTCTCCCGACCAATACTTTTGGCTGTAGCGACAATTGAATGATCATTGATGTCATAGTCACGTGCCCAGCAACGGCTCTTACTCCATGGAAACCAGGGGAAATATGCAATTTTTTAACAGCTGCCGATGCCTGGCCCAATTCCGCATCTATTAGAACCTTATAGATGTGGTTCAGTGATCAGTTGTACTTTTTACAGCAGACTGTATCTAGTACCTTGTGTTTTTTATGTACGAATGGTGTGGTTTTTCTACACGTAGATAAAGACATTGAGATTGTCTTGGACTTAAAAGTAAGACAATTGCTGGGTGAGTTAAATGGGCTTAGCCCAAAGATTTGACGTCTTCTGGGCTACAGAAGGGCACATAACTTATAGTCAAAAGTTGAATATAGTAATGACCAGTCGCGATTGTACATAGTAGATTGTATCCGATTTCAAATTAACAAAAAGACCAGGCAAAAATGCAAAAGTGGAAAAACTGTTCCAGTGCTGCTGATAAGAGGCTAATCCGACGTATTTTGTCACGAGAAATCGAATGGTGCAAACCGCGTTGCTCTCCGACCAATACTTTTGGCTGTAGCGACAATTGAATGATCATTGATGTCATAGTCACGTGCCCAGCAACGGCTCTTACTCCATGGAAACCAGGGAAATTTGCAATTTTTTAAACAGCTGTCGATGCCTGGCCCAATTCCGCATCTTTTAGAACCTTATAGATGTGGTTCAGTGATCAGTTGTACTTTTTACAGCAGACTGTATCTAGTACATTGTGTTTTTTATGTACGAATGGTGTGGTTTTTCTACACGTAGATAAAGACATTGAGATTGTCTTGGACTTAAAAGTAAGACAATTGCTGGATGAGTTAAATGGGCTTAGCCCAAAGATTTGACGTCTTCTGGGCTACCGAAGGGCACATAACGTATAGTTAAAAGTTGAATATAGTAACGACCAGTCGCGATTGTGCATAGTACAGTGTATCCGATTTCAATTAACAAAAAGACCAGGCAAAAATGCAAAAGTGGAAAACCTGTCCCAGTGCTGCTGGTAAGAGACTAATCCGACGTATTTTGTCACGAGAAATCGAATGGTGCAAACCGCGTTGCTCTCCGACCAATACTTTTGGCTGTAGCGACAATTGAATGATCATTGATGTCATAGTCACGTGCCCAGCAACGGCTCTTACTCCATGGAAACCAGGGAAATTTGCAATTTTTTAAACAGCTGCCGATGCCTGGGCCAATTCCGCATCTTTTAGAACCTTATAGATGTGCGTCAGTGATCAGTTGTACTTTTTACAGCAGACTGTATCTAGTACATTGTGTTTTTTATGTACGAACGGTGTGGTTTTTCTACACGTAGATAAAGACATTGAGATTGTCTTGGACTTAAAAGTAAGACAATTGCTGGATGAGTTAAATGGGCTTAGCCCAAAGATTTGACGTCTTCTGGGCTACAGAAGGGCACATAACGTATAGTTAAAAGTTGAATATAGTAACGACCAGTCGCGATTGTGCATAGTACAGTGTATCCGATTTCAATTAACAAAAAGATCAGGCAAAAATGCAAAAGTGTAAAAACTGTTCCAGTGCTGCTGGTAAGAGGCTAATCCGACGTATTTTGTCACGAGAAATCGAATGGTGCAAACCGCGTTGCTCTCCGACCAATACTTTTGGCTGTAGCGACAATTGAATGATCATTGATGTCATAGTCACGTGCCCAGCAACGGCTCTTACTCCATGGAAACCAGGGAAATTTGCAATTTTCTAAACAGCTGCCGATGCCTGGGCCAATTCCGCATCTTTTAGAACCTTATTGATGTGGGTCAGTGATCAGTTGTACTTTTTACAGCAGACTGTATCTAGTACATTGTGTTTTTTATGTACAAATGGTGTGGTTTTTCTACACGTAGATAAAGACATTGAGATTGTCTTGGACTTAGAAGTAAGACAATTGCTGGGTGAGTTTAATGGGTTTAGCCCAAAGATTTGACGTCTTCTGGGCTACCAAAGGGCACATAACATATAGTCAAAAGTTGAATATAATAATGACCAGTCGCGATTGTACATAGTACAGTGTATCCGATTTCAATTAACAGAAAAACCAGGCAAAAATGCAAAAGTGGAAAAACTGTTCCAGTGCCACTGGTAAGAAACTAATCCGACGTATTTTGTCACGAGAAATCGAATGGTGCAAACCGCGTTGCTCTCCGACCAATACTTTTGGCTGTAGCGACAATTGAATGATCAGTGATGTCATAGTCACGTGCCCAGCAACGGCTCTTACTCCATGGAAACCAGGGAAATATGCAATTTTTTAACACCTGCCGATGCCTGGCCCAATTCCGCATCTATTAGAACCTTATAGATGTGGTTCAGTGATCAGTTGTACTTTTTACAGCAGACTGTATCTAGTACATTGTGTTTTTTATGTACGAATGGTGTGGTTTTTCTACACGTAGATAAAGACATTGAGATTGTCTTGGACTTAAAAGTAAGACAATTTGCTGGGTGAGTTTAATGGGTTTTAGCCCAAAGATTTGACGTCTTCTGGGCTACCGAAGGGCACATAACATATAGTCAAAAGTTGAATATAATAATGACCAGTCGCGATTGTACATAGTACAGTGTAGCCGATTTCAATTAACAAAAAGACCAGGCAAAAATGCAAAAGTGGAAAAAACTCTTCCAGTGCTACTGGTAAGAGGCTAATCCGACGTATTTGTGACGAGAAATCGAATGGTGCAAACCGCGTTGCTCTCCGACCAATACTTTGGCTGTAGCGACAATTGAATGATCATTGATGTCATAGTCACGTGCCCAGCAACGGCTCTTACTCCATGGAAACCAGGGAAATATGCAATTTTTTAACAGCTGCCGATGCCTGGCCCAATTCCGCATCTATTAGAACCTTATAGATGTGGTTCAGTGATCAGTTGTACTTTTTACAGCAGACTGTATCTAGTACATTGTGTTTTTTATGTACGAATGGTGTGGTTTTTCTACACGTAGATAAAGACATTGAGATTGTCTTGGACTTAAAAGTAAGACAATTGCTGGGTGAGTTAAATGGGCTTAGCCCAAAGATTTGACGTCTTCTGGGCTACAGAAGGGCACATAACTTATAGTCAAAAGTTGAATATAGTAATGACCAGTCGCGATTGTACATAGTAGATTGTATCCGATTTCAAATTAACAAAAAGACCAGGCAAAAATGCAAAAGTGGAAAAACTGTTCCAGTGCTGCTGGTAGAGGCTAATCCGACGTATTTTGTCACGAGAAATCGAATGGTGCAAACCGCGTTGCTCTCCGACCAATACTTTTGGCTGTAGCGACAATTGAATGATCATTGATGTCATAGTCACGTGCCCAGCAACGCTCTTACTCCATGGAAACCAGGGAAATTTGCAATTTTTTAAACAGCTGCCGATGCCTGGGCCAATTCCGCATCTTTTAGAAGCTTATTGATGTGGGTCAAGTGATCAGTTGTACTTTTTTACAGCAGACTGTATCTAGTACCTTGTGTTTTTTATGTACAAATGGTGTGGTTTTTCTACACGTAGATTAAAGACATTGAGATTGTCTTGGACTTAGAAGTAAGACAATTGCTGGGCGAGTTTAATGGGTTTAGCCCAAAGATTTGACGTCTTCTGGGCTACCGAAGGGCACATAACTTATAGTCAAAAGTTGAATATAATAATGACCAGTCGCGATTGTACATAGTACAGTGTAGCCGATTTCAATTAACAAAAAGACCAGGCAAAAATGCAAAAGTGGAAAAAACTGTTCCAGTGCTACTGGTAAGAGGCTAATCCGACGTATTTTGTCACGAGAAATCGAATGGTGCAAACCGCGTTGCTCTCCGACCAATACTTTTGGCTGTAGCGACAATTGAATGATCATTGATGTCATAGTCACGTGCCCAGCAACGGCTCTTACTCCATGGAAACCAGGGAAATTATGCAATTTTTTAACAGCTGCCGATGCCTGGGCCAATTCCGCATCTTTTAGAACCTTATTGATGTGGGTCAGTGATCAGTTGTACTTTTTACAGCAGACTGTAATCTAGTACATTGTGTTTTTTATGTACAAATGGTGTGGTTTTTCTACACGTAGATAAAGACATTGAGATTGTCATGGACTTAGAAGTAAGACAATTGCTGGGTGAGTTTAATGGGTTTAGCCCAAAGATTTGACGTCTTCTGGGCTACCGAAGGGCACATAACTTATAGTCAAAAGTTGAATATAATAATGACCAGTCGGCGATGTACATAGTACAGTGTAGCCGATTTCAATTAACAAAAAGACCAGGCAAAAATGCAAAAGTGGAAAACCTGTTCCAGTGCTACTGGTAAGAGGCTAATCCGACGTATTTTGTCACGAGAAATCGAATGGTGCAAACCGCGTTGCTCTCCGACCAATACTTTTGCCTGTAGCGACAATTGAATGATCATTGATGTCATAGTCACGTGCACAGCAACGGCTCTTACTCCATGGGAAACCAGGGAAATATGCAATTTTTTAACAGCTGCCGATGCCTGGCCCAATTCGCATCTATTAGAACCTTATAGATGTGGTTCAGTTATCAGTTGTACTTTTTACAGCAGACTGTATCTAGTACATTGTGTTTTTTATGTACAAATGGTGTGGTTTTTTCTACACGTAGATAAAGAATTGAGATTGTCTTGGACTTAAAAGTAAGACAATTGCTGGGTGAGTTAATGGGCTTAGCCCAAAGATTTGACGTCTTCTGGGCTACAGGAAGGGCACATAACTTATAGTCAAAAGTTGGAATATAGTAATGACCAGTCGCGATTGTACATAGTAGATTGTATCCGATTTCAAATTAACAAAAAGATCAGGCAAAAATGCAAAAGTGTAAAAACTGTTCCAGTGCTGCTGATAAGAGGCTAATCCGACGTATTTTGTCACGAGAAATCGAATGGTGCAAACCGCGTTGCTCTCCGACCAATACTTTTGGCTGTAGCGACAATTGAATGATCATTGATGTCATAGTCACGTGCCCAGCAACGGCTCTTACTCCATGGAAAACCAGGGAAATTTGCAATTTTTTAACAGCTGTCGATGCCTGGCCCAATTCCGCATCTTTTTAGAACCTTATAGATGTGGTTCAGTGATCAGTTGTACTTTTTACAGCAGACTGTATCTAGTACATTGTGTTTTTTATGTACGAATGGTGTGGTTTTTCTACACGTAGATAAAGACATTGAGATTGTCTTGGACTTAAAAGTAAGACAATTGCTGGATGAGTTAAATGGGCTTAGCCAAAGATTTGACGTCTTCTGGGCTACAGAAGGGCACATAACGTATAGTTAAAAGTTGAATATAGTAACGACCAGTCGCGATTGTGCATAGTACAGTGTATCCGATTTCAATAACAAAAAGGATCAGGCAAAATGCAAAGTGTAAAAACTGTTCCAGTGCTGCTGGTAGAGGCTAATCCGACGTATTTTGTCACGAGAAATCGAATGGTGCAAACCGCGTTGCTCTCTCGACCAATACTTTTGGCTGTAGCGACAATTGAATTGATCATTGATGTCATAGTCACGTGCCCAGCAACGGCTCTTACTCCATGGAAACCAGGGAAATTTGCAATTTTTTAAACAGCTGCCGATGCCTGGGCCAATTCCGCATCTTTAGAAGCTTATTGATGTGGGTCAGTGATCAGTTGTACTTTTTACAGCAGACTGTATCTAGTACCTTGTGTTTTTTTATGTACAAATGGTGTGGTTTTTCTACACGTAGATAAAGACATTGAGATTGTCTTGGACTTAGAAGTAAGGACAATTGCCTGGGCGAGTTTAATGGGTTTAGCCCAAAGATTTGACGTCTTCTGGGCTACCGAAGGCACATAACTTATAGTCAAAAAGTTGAATATAATAATGACCAGTCGCGATTGTACATAGTACAGTGTAGCCGATTTCAATTAACAAAAAGACCAGGCAAAAATGCAAAAGTGGAAAAACTGTTCCAGTGCTACTGGTAAGAGGCTAATCCGACGTATTTTGTCACGAGAAATCGAATGGTGCAAACCGCGTTGCTCTCCGACCAATACTTTTGGCTGTAGCGACAATTGAATGATCATTGATGTCATAGTCACGTGCCCAGCAACGGCTCTTACTCCATGGAAACCAGGGAAATATGCAATTTTTTAACAGCTGCCGATGCCTGGGCCAATTCCGCATCTTTTAGAACCTTATTGATGTGGGTCAGTGATCAGTTGTACTTTTTACAGCAGACTGTATCTAGTACATTGTGTTTTTTATGTACAAATGGTGTGGTTTTTCTACACGTAGATAAAGACATTGAGATTGTCATGGACTTAGAAGTAAGACAATTGCTGGGTGAGTTTAATGGGTTTAGCCCAAAGATTTGACGTCTTCTGGGCTACCGAAGGGCACATAACTTATAGTCAAAAGTTGAATATAATAATGACCAGTCGCGATTGTACATAGTACAGTGTAGCCGATTTCAATTAACAAAAAGACCAGGCAAAATGCAAAAGTGGAAAACCTGTTCCAGTGCTACTGGTAAGAGGCTAATCCGACGTATTTTGTCACGAGAAATCGAATGGTGCAACCGCGTTGGCTCTCCGACCAATACTTTTGCCTGTAGCGACAATTGAATGATCATTGATGTCATAGTCACGTGCACAGCAACGGCTCTTACTCCATGGAAACCAGGGAAATATGCAATTTTTTAACAGCTGCCGATGCCTGGCCAATTCCGCATCTATTAGAACCTTATAGATGTGGTTCAGTTATCAGTTGTACTTTTTACAGCAGACTGTATCTAGTACATTGTGTTTTTTATGTACAAATGGTGTGGTTTTTCTACACGTAGATAAAGACATTGAGATTGTCTTGGACTTAAAAGTAAGACAATTGCTGGGTGAGAAATGGGCTTAGCCCAAAGATTTGACGTCTTCTGGGCTACAGAAGGGCACATAACTTATAGTCAAAAGTTGAATATAGTAATGACCAGTCGCGATTGTACATAGTAGATTGTATCCGATTTCAAATTAACAAAAAGACCAGGCAAAAATGCAAAAGTGGAAAAACTGTTCCAGTGCTGCTGATAAGAGGCTAATCCGACGTATTTTGTCACGAGAAATCGAATGGTGCAAACCGCGTTGCTCTCCGACCAATACTTTTGGCTGTAGCGACAATTGAATGATCATTGATGTCATAGTCACGTGCCCAGCAACGGCTCTTACTCCATGGAAACCAGGGAAATTTGCAATTTTTTAAACAGCTGTCGATGCCTGGCCCAATTCCGCATCTTTTAGAACCTTATAGATGTGGTTCAGTGATCAGTTGTACTTTTTACAGCAGACTGTATCTAGTACATTGTGTTTTTTATGTACGAATGGTGTGGTTTTTCTACACGTAGATAAAGACATTGAGATTGTCTTGGACTTAAAAGTAAGACAATTGCTGGATGAGTTAAATGGGCTTAGCCCAAAGATTTGACGTCTTCTGGGCTACCGAAGGGCACATAACGTATAGTTAAAAGTTGAATATAGTAACGACCAGTCGCGATTGTGCATAGTACAGTGTATCCGATTTCAATTAACAAAAAGACCAGGCAAAAATGCAAAAGTGGAAAACCTGTCCCAGTGCTGCTGGTAAGAGACTAATCCGACGTATTTTGTCACGAGAAATCGAATGGTGCAAACCGCGTTGCTCTCCGACCAATACTTTTGGCTGTAGCGACAATTGAATGATCATTGATGTCATAGTCACGTGCCCAGCAACGGCTCTTACTCCATGGAAACCAGGGAAATTTGCAATTTTTTAAACAGCTGCCGATGCCTGGGCCAATTCCGCATCTTTTAGAACCTTATAGATGTGCGTCAGTGATCAGTTGTACTTTTTACAGCAGACTGTATCTAGTACATTGTGTTTTTTATGTACGAACGGTGTGGTTTTTCTACACGTAGATAAAGACATTGAGATTGTCTTGGACTTAAAAGTAAGACAATTGCTGGATGAGTTAAATGGGCTTAGCCCAAAGATTTGACGTCTTCTGGGCTACAGAAGGGCACATAACGTATAGTTAAAAGTTGAATATAGTAACGACCAGTCGCGATTGTGCATAGTACAGTGTATCCGATTTCAATTAACAAAAAGATCAGGCAAAAATGCAAAAGTGTAAAAACTGTTCCAGTGCTGCTGGTAAGAGGCTAATCCGACGTATTTTGTCACGAGAAATCGAATGGTGCAAACCGCGTTGCTCTCCGACCAATACTTTTGGCTGTAGCGACAATTGAATGATCATTGATGTCATAGTCACGTGCCAGCAACGGCTCTTACTCCATGGAAACCAGGGAAATTTGCAATTTTCTAAACAGCTGCCGATGCCTGGGCCAATTCCGCATCTTTTAGAACCTTATTGATGTGGGTCAGTGATCAGTTGTACTTTTTACAGCAGACTGTATCTAGTACATTGTGTTTTTTATGTACAAATGGTGTGGTTTTTCTACACGTAGATAAAGACATTGAGATTGTCTTGGACTTAGAAGTAAGACAATTGCTGGGTGAGTTTAATGGGTTTAGCCCAAAGATTTGACGTCTTCTGGGCTACCGAAGGGCACATAACATATAGTCAAAAGTTGAATATAATAATGACCAGTCGCGATTGTACATAGTACAGTGTATCCGATTTCAATTAACAGAAAGACCAGGCAAAAATGCAAAAGTGGAAAAACTGTTCCAGTGCTACTGGTAAGAAACTAATCCGACGTATTTTGTCACGAGAAATCAAATGGTGCAAACCGCGTTGCTCTCCGACCAATACTTTTGGCTGTAGCGACAATTGAATGATCAGTGATGTCATAGTCACGTGCCCAGCAACGGCTCTTACTCCATGGAAACCAGGGAAATATGCAATTTTTTAACACCTGCCGATGCCTGGCCCAATTCCGCATCTATTAGAACCTTATAGATGTGGTTCAGTGATCAGTTGTACTTTTTACAGCAGACTGTATCTAGTACATTGTGTTTTTTATGTACGAATGGTGTGGTTTTTCTACACGTAGATAAAGACATTGAGATTGTCTTGGACTTAAAAGTAAGACAATTGCTGGGTGAGTTTAATGGGTTTAGCCCAAAGATTTGACGTCTTCTGGGCTACCGAAGGGCACATAACATATAGTCAAAAGTTGAATATAATAATGACCAGTCGCGATTGTACATAGTACAGTGTAGCCGATTTCAATTAACAAAAAGACCAGGCAAAAATGCAAAAGTGGAAAAACTCTTCCACTGCTACTGGTAAGAGGCTAATCCGACGTATTTTGTCACGAGAAATCGAATGGTGCAAACCGCGTTGCTCTCCGACCAATACTTTTGGCTGTAGCGACAATTGAATGATCATTGATGTCATAGTCACGTGCCCAGCAACGGCTCTTACTCCATGGAAACCAGGGAAATATGCAATTTTTTAACAGCTGCCGATGCCTGGCCCAATTCCGCATCTATTAGAACCTTATAGATGTGGTTCAGTGATCAGTTGTACTTTTTACAGCAGACTGTATCTAGTACCTTGTGTTTTTTATGTACGAATGGTGTGGTTTTTCTACACGTAGATAAAGACATTGAGATTGTCTTGGACTTAAAAGTAAGACAATTGCTGGGTGAGTTAAATGGGCTTAGCCCAAAGATTTGACGTCTTCTGGGCTACAGAAGGGCACATAACTTATAGTCAAAAGTTGAATATAGTAATGACCAGTCGCGATTGTACATAGTAGATTGTATCCGATTTCAAATTAACAAAAAGACCAGGCAAAAATGCAAAAGTGGAAAAACTGTTCCAGTGCTGCTGATAAGAGGCTAATCCGACGTATTTTGTCACGAGAAATCGAATGGTGCAAACCGCGTTGCTCTCCGACCAATACTTTTGGCTGTAGCGACAATTGAATGATCATTGATGTCATAGTCACGTGCCCAGCAACGGCTCTTACTCCATGGAAACCAGGGAAATTTGCAATTTTTTAAACAGCTGTCGATGCCTGGCCCAATTCCGCATCTTTTAGAACCTTATAGATGTGGTTCAGTGATCAGTTGTACTTTTTACAGCAGACTGTATCTAGTACATTGTGTTTTTTATGTACGAATGGTGTGGTTTTTCTACACGTAGATAAAGACATTGAGATTGTCTTGGACTTAAAAGTAAGACAATTGCTGGATGAGTTAAATGGGCTTAGCCCAAAGATTTGACGTCTTCTGGGCTACCGAAGGGCACATAACGTATAGTTAAAAGTTGAATATAGTAACGACCAGTCGCGATTGTGCATAGTACAGTGTATCCGATTTCAATTAACAAAAAGACCAGGCAAAAATGCAAAAGTGGAAAACCTGTCCCAGTGCTGCTGGTAAGAGACTAATCCGACGTATTTTGTCACGAGAAATCGAATGGTGCAAACCGCGTTGCTCTCCGACCAATACTTTTGGCTGTAGCGACAATTGAATGATCATTGATGTCATAGTCACGTGCCCAGCAACGGCTCTTACTCCATGGAAACCAGGGAAATTTGCAATTTTTTAAACAGCTGCCGATGCCTGGGCCAATTCCGCATCTTTTAGAACCTTATAGATGTGCGTCAGTGATCAGTTGTACTTTTTACAGCAGACTGTATCTAGTACATTGTGTTTTTTATGTACGAACGGTGTGGTTTTTCTACACGTAGATAAAGACATTGAGATTGTCTTGGACTTAAAAGTAAGACAATTGCTGGATGAGTTAAATGGGCTTAGCCCAAAGATTTGACGTCTTCTGGGCTACAGAAGGGCACATAACGTATAGTTAAAAGTTGAATATAGTAACGACCAGTCGCGATTGTGCATAGTACAGTGTATCCGATTTCAATTAACAAAAAGATCAGGCAAAAATGCAAAAGTGTAAAAACTGTTCCAGTGCTGCTGGTAAGAGGCTAATCCGACGTATTTTGTCACGAGAAATCGAATGGTGCAAACCGCGTTGCTCTCCGACCAATACTTTTGGCTGTAGCGACAATTGAATGATCATTGATGTCATAGTCACGTGCCCAGCAACGGCTCTTACTCCATGGAAACCAGGGAAATTTGCAATTTTCTAAACAGCTGCCGATGCCTGGGCCAATTCCGCATCTTTTAGAACCTTATTGATGTGGGTCAGTGATCAGTTGTACTTTTTACAGCAGACTGTATCTAGTACATTGTGTTTTTTATGTACAAATGGTGTGGTTTTTCTACACGTAGATAAAGACATTGAGATTGTCTTGGACTTAGAAGTAAGACAATTGCTGGGTGAGTTTAATGGGTTTAGCCCAAAGATTTGACGTCTTCTGGGCTACCAAAGGGCACATAACATATAGTCAAAAGTTGAATATAATAATGACCAGTCGCGATTGTACATAGTACAGTGTATCCGATTTCAATTAACAGAAAGACCAGGCAAAAATGCAAAAGTGGAAAAACTGTTCCAGTGCTACTGGTAAGAAACTAATCCGACGTATTTTGTCACGAGAAATCGAATGGTGCAAACCGCGTTGCTCTCCGACCAATACTTTTGGCTGTAGCGACAATTGAATGATCAGTGATGTCATAGTCACGTGCCCAGCAACGGCTCTTACTCCATGGAAACCAGGGAAATATGCAATTTTTTAACACCTGCCGATGCCTGGCCCAATTCCGCATCTATTAGAACCTTATAGATGTGGTTCAGTGATCAGTTGTACTTTTTACAGCAGACTGTATCTAGTACATTGTGTTTTTTATGTACGAATGGTGTGGTTTTTCTACACGTAGATAAAGACATTGAGATTGTCTTGGACTTAAAAGTAAGACAATTGCTGGGTGAGTTTAATGGGTTTAGCCCAAAGATTTGACGTCTTCTGGGCTACCGAAGGGCACATAACATATAGTCAAAAGTTGAATATAATAATGACCAGTCGCGATTGTACATAGTACAGTGTAGCCGATTTCAATTAACAAAAAGACCAGGCAAAAATGCAAAAGTGGAAAAACTCTTCCACTGCTACTGGTAAGAGGCTAATCCGACGTATTTTGTCACGAGAAATCGAATGGTGCAAACCGCGTTGCTCTCCGACCAATACTTTTGGCTGTAGCGACAATTGAATGATCATTGATGTCATAGTCACGTGCCCAGCAACGGCTCTTACTCCATGGAAACCAGGGAAATTTGCAATTTTCTAAACAGCTGCCGATGCCTGGGCCAATTCCGCATCTTTTAGAACCTTATTGATGTGGGTCAGTGATCAGTTGTACTTTTTACAGCAGACTGTATCTAGTACATTGTGTTTTTTATGTACAAATGGTGTGGTTTTTCTACACGTAGATAAAGACATTGAGATTGTCTTGGACTTAGAAGTAAGACAATTGCTGGGTGAGTTTAATGGGTTTAGCCCAAAGATTTGACGTCTTCTGGGCTACCAAAGGGCACATAACATATAGTCAAAAGTTGAATATAATAATGACCAGTCGCGATTGTACATAGTACAGTGTATCCGATTTCAATTAACAGAAAGACCAGGCAAAAATGCAAAAGTGGAAAAACTGTTCCAGTGCTACTGGTAAGAAACTAATCCGACGTATTTTGTCACGAGAAATCGAATGGTGCAAACCGCGTTGCTCTCCGACCAATACTTTTGGCTGTAGCGACAATTGAATGATCAGTGATGTCATAGTCACGTGCCCAGCAACGGCTCTTACTCCATGGAAACCAGGGAAATATGCAATTTTTTAACACCTGCCGATGCCTGGCCCAATTCCGCATCTATTAGAACCTTATAGATGTGGTTCAGTGATCAGTTGTACTTTTTACAGCAGACTGTATCTAGTACATTGTGTTTTTTATGTACGAATGGTGTGGTTTTTCTACACGTAGATAAAGACATTGAGATTGTCTTGGACTTAAAAGTAAGACAATTGCTGGGTGAGTTTAATGGGTTTAGCCCAAAGATTTGACGTCTTCTGGGCTACCGAAGGGCACATAACATATAGTCAAAAGTTGAATATAATAATGACCAGTCGCGATTGTACATAGTACAGTGT
Source organism: Liolophura sinensis (assembly GCF_032854445.1). Lineage (NCBI taxonomy): Eukaryota > Metazoa > Mollusca > Polyplacophora > Chitonida > Chitonidae > Liolophura > Liolophura sinensis. The sequence continues at coordinate 15,461 of NW_027018187.1, read as the reverse complement.
AGCCGATTTCAATTAACAAAAAGACCAGGCAAAAATGCAAAAGTGGAAAAACTCTTCCACTGCTACTGGTAAGAGGCTAATCCGACGTATTTTGTCACGAGAAATCGAATGGTGCAAACCGCGTTGCTCTCCGACCAATACTTTTGGCTGTAGCGACAATTGAATGATCATTGATGTCATAGTCACGTGCCCAGCAACGGCTCTTACTCCATGGAAACCAGGGAAATATGCAATTTTTTAACAGCTGCCGATGCCTGGCCCAATTCCGCATCTATTAGAACCTTATAGATGTGGTTCAGTGATCAGTTGTACTTTTTACAGCAGACTGTATCTAGTACCTTGTGTTTTTTATGTACGAATGGTGTGGTTTTTCTACACGTAGATAAAGACATTGAGATTGTCTTGGACTTAAAAGTAAGACAATTGCTGGGTGAGTTAAATGGGCTTAGCCCAAAGATTTGACGTCTTCTGGGCTACAGAAGGGCACATAACTTATAGTCAAAAGTTGAATATAGTAATGACCAGTCGCGATTGTACATAGTAGATTGTATCCGATTTCAAATTAACAAAAAGACCAGGCAAAAATGCAAAAGTGGAAAAACTGTTCCAGTGCTGCTGGTAAGAGGCTAATCCGACGTATTTTATCACGAGAAATCGAATGGTGCAAACCGCGTTGCTCTCCGACCAATACTTTTGGCTGTAGCGACAATTGAATGATCATTGATGCCATAGTCACGTGCCCAGCAACGGCTCTTACTGCATGGAAACCAGGGAAATTTGCAATTTTTTAAACAGCTGCCGATGCCTGGCCCAATTCCGCATCTATTAGAACCTTATAGATGTGGTTCAGTGATCAGTTGTACTTTTTACAGCAGACTGTATCTAGTACATTGTGTTTTTTATGTACGAATGGTGTGGTTTTTCTACACGTAGATAAAGACATTGAGATTGTCTTGGACTTAAAAGTAAGACAATTGCTGGATGAGTTAAATGGGCTTAGCCCAAAGATTTGACGTCGTCTGGGCTACCGAAGGGCACATAACGTATTGTTAAAAGTTGAATATAGTAACGACCAGTCGCGATTGCGCATAGTACAGTGTATCCGATTTCAATTAACAAAAAGACCAGGCAAAAATGCAAAAGTGGAAAAACTGTTCCAGTGCTGCTGGTAAGAGGCTAATCCGACGTATTTTGTGACGAGAAATCGAATGGTGCAAACCGCGTTGCTCTCCGACCAATACTTTTGGCTGTAGCGACAATTGAATGATCATTGATGTCATAGTCACGTGCACAGCAACGGCTCTTACTCCATGGAAACCAGGGAAATATGCAATTTTTTAACAGCTGCCGATGCCTGGCCCAATTCCGCATCTATTAGAACCTTATAGATGTGGTTCAGTGATCAGTTGTACTTTTTACAGCAGACTGTATCTAGTACATTGTGTTTTTTATGTACGAATGGTGTGGTTTTTCTACACGTAGATAAAGACATTGAGATTGTCTTGGACTTAAAAGTAAGACAATTGCTGGGTGAGTTAAATGGGCTTAGCCCAAAGATTTGACGTCTTCTGGGCTACAGAAGGGCACATAACTTATAGTCAAAAGTTGAATATAGTAATTCAAATTAACAAAAAGATCAGGCAAAAATGCAAAAGTGGAAAAACTGTTCCAGTGCTGCTGATAAGAGGCTAATCGGACGTATTTTGTCACGAGAAATCGAATGGTGCAAACCGCGTTGCTCTCCGACCAATACTTTTGGCTGTAGCGACAATTGAATGATCATTGATGTCATAGTCACGTGCCCAGCAACGGCTCTTACTCCATGGAAACCAGGGAAATTTGCAATTTTTTAAACAGCTGTCGATGCCTGGCCCAATTCCGCATCTATTAGAACCTTATAGATGTGGTTCAGTGATCAGTTGTACTTTTTACAGCAGACTGTATCTAGTACATTGTGTTTTTTATGTACGAATGGTGTGGTTTTTCTACACGTAGATAAAGACATTGAGATTGTCTTGGACTTAAAAGTAAGACAATTGCTGGGTGAGTTAAATGGGCTTAGCCCAAAGATTTGACGTCTTCTGGGCTACAGAAGGGCACATAACTTATATTTAAAAGTTGAATATAGTAATGACCAGTCGCGATTGTACATAGTAGATTGTATCCGATTTCAAATTAACAAAAAGACCAGGCAAAAATGCAAAAGTGGAAAAACTGTTCCAGTGCTGCTGGTAAGAGGCTAATCCGACGTATTTTGTCACGAGAAATCGAATGGTGCAAACCGCGTTTCTCTCCGACCAATACTTTTGGCTGTAGCGACAATTGAATGATCATTGATGTCATAGTCACGTGCCCAGCAACGGCTCTTACTCCATGGAAACCAGGGAAATATGCAATTTTTTAACAGCTGCCGATGCCTGGCCCAATTGCGCATCTTTTAGAACCTTATAGATGTGGTTCAGTGATCAGTTGTACTTTTTACAGCAGACTGTATCTAGTACATTGTGTTTTTTTATGTACGAATGGTGTGGTTTTTCTACACGTAGATAAAGACATTGAGATTGTCTTGGACTTAAAAGTAAGACAATTGCTGGGTGAGTTAAATGGGCTTAGCCCAAAGATTTGACGTCTTCTGGGCTACAGAAGGGCACATAACTTATAGTCAAAAGTTGAATATAGTAATGACCAGTCGCGATTGTACATAGTACAGTGTAGCCGATTTCAATTAACAAAAAGACCAGGCAAAAATGCAAAAGTGGAAAAACTGTTCCAGTGCTACTGGTAAGAGGCTAATCGGACGTATTTTGTCACGAGAAATCGAATGGTGCAAACCGCGTTGCTCTCCGACCAATACTTTTGGCTGTAGCCACAATTGAATGATCATTGATGTCATAGTCACGTGCCCAGCAACGGCTCTTACTCCATGGAAACCAGGGAAATTTGCAATTTTTTAACACCTGCCGATGCCTGGCCCAATTCCGCATCTATTAGAACCTTATAGATGTGGTTCAGTGATCAGTTGTACTTTTTACAGCAGACTGTATCTAGTACATTGTGTTTTTTATGTACAAATGGTGTGGTTTTTCTACACGTAGATAAAGACATTGTGATTGTCTTGGACTTAAAAGTAAGACAATTGCTGGATGAGTTAAATGGGCTTAGCCCAAAGATTTGACGTCTTCTGGGCTACCGAAGGGCACATAACGTATAGTTAAAAGTTGAATATAGTAACAACCAGTCGCGATTGTGCATAGTACAGTGTATCCGATTTCAATTAACAAAAAGACCAGGCAAAAATGCAAAAGTGGAAAAACTGTTCCAGTGCTGCTGGTAAGAGACTAATCCGACGTATTTTGTCACGAGAAATCGAATGGTGCAAACCGCGTTGCTCTCCGACCAATACTTTTGGCTGTAGCGACAATTGAATGATCATTGATGTCATAGTCACGTGCCCAGCAACGGCTCTTACTCCATGGAAACCAGGGAAATTTGCAATTTTTTAAACAGCTGCCGATGCCTGGGCCAATTCCGCATCTTTTAGAACCTTATTGATGTGGGTCAGTGATCAGTTGTACTTTTTACAGCAGACTGTATCTAGTACCTTGTGTTTTTTTATGTACAAAATGGTGTGGTTTTTCTACACGTAGATAAAGACATTGAGATTGTCTTGGACTTAAAAGTAAGACAATTGCTGGGTGAGTTAAATGGGCTTAGCCCAAAGATTTGACGTCTTCTGGGCTACCGAAGGGCACATAACTTATAGTCAAAAGTTGAATATAATAAAGACCAGTCGCGATTGTACATAGTACAGTGTAGCCGATTTCAATTAACAAAAAGACCAGGCAAAAAATGCAAAAAGTGTAAAAACTGTTCCAGTGCTACTGGTAAGAGGCTAATCCGACGTATTTTGTCACGAGAAATCGAATGGTGCAAACCGCGTTGCTCTCCGACCAATACTTTTGGCTGTAGCCACAATTGAATGATCATTGATGTCATAGTCACGTGCCCAGCAACGGCTCTTACTCCATGGAAACCAGGGAAATATGCAATTTTTTAACAGCTGGCGATGCCTGGCCCAATTCCGCATCTATTAGAACCTTATAGATGTGGTTCAGTGATCAGTTGTACTTTTTACAGCAGACTGTATCTAGTACATTGTGTTTTTTATGTACGAATGGTGTGGTTTTTTCTACACGTAGATAAAGACATTGAGATCTTGGACTTAAAAGTAAGACAATTGCTGGGTGAGTTAAATGGGCTTAGCCCAAAGATTTGACGTCTTCTGGGCTACCGAAGGGCACATAACGTATAGTTAAAAGTTGAATATAGTAACGACCAGTCGCGATTGTGCATAGTACAGTGTATCCGATTTCAATTAACAAAAAGACCAGGCAAAAATGCAAAAGTGGAAAAACTGTTCCAGTGCTGCTGGTAAGAGACTAATCCGACGTATTTTGTCACGAGAAATCGAATGGTGCAAACCGCGTTGCTCTCCGACCAATACTTTTGGCTGTAGCGACAATTGAATGATCATTGATGTCATAGTCACGTGCCCAGCAACGGCTCTTACTCCATGGAAACCAGGGAAATTTGCAATTTTTTAAACAGCTGCCGATGCCTGGGCCAATTCCGCATCTTTTAGAACCTTATTGATGTGGGTCAGTGATCAGTTGTACTTTTTACAGCAGACTGTATCTAGTACCTTGTGTTTTTTATGTACAAATGGTGTGGTTTTTCTACACGTAGATAAAGACATTGAGATTGTCTTGGACTTAGAAGTAAGACAATTGCTGGGTGAGTTTAATGGGTTTAGCCCAAAGATTTGACGTCTTCTGGGCTACCGAAGGGCACATAACTTATAGTCAAAAGTTGAATATAATAAAGACCAGTCGCGATTGTACATAGTACAGTGTAGCCGATTTCAATTAACAAAAAGACCAGGCAAAAATGCAAAAGTGTAAAAACTGTTCCAGTGCTACTGGTAAGAGGCTAATCCGACGTATTTTGTCACGAGAAATCGAATGGTGCAAACCGCGTTGCTCTCCGACCAATACTTTTGGCTGTAGCCACAATTGAATGATCATTGATGTCATAGTCACGTGCCCAGCAACGGCTCTTACTCCATGGAAACCAGGGAAATATGCAATTTTTTAACAGCTGGCGATGCCTGGCCCAATTCCGCATCTATTAGAACCTTATAGATGTGGTTCAGTGATCAGTTGTACTTTTTACAGCAGACTGTATCTAGTACATTGTGTTTTTTATGTACGAATGGTGTGGTTTTTCTACACGTAGATAAAGACATTGAGATTGTCTTGGACTTAAAAGTAAGACAATTGCTGGGTGAGTTAAATGGGCTTAGCCCAAAGATTTGACGTCTTCTGGGCTACAGAAGGGCACATAACTTATAGTCAAAAGTTGAATATAGTAATGACCAGTCGCGATTGTACATAGTACATTGTATCCGATTTCAAATTAACAAAAAGACCAGGCAAAAATGCAAAAGTGGAAAAACTGTTCCAGTGCTGCTGGTAAGAGGCTAATCGGACGTATTTTGTCACGAGAAATCGAATGGTGCAAACCGCGTTGCTCTCCGACCAATACTTTTGGCTGTAGCCACAATTGAATGATCATTGATGTCATAGTCACGTGCCCAGCAACGGCTCTTACTCCATGGAAACCAGGAAAATTTGCAATTTTTTAAACAGCTGCCGATGCCTGGGCCAATTCCGCATCTTTTAGAACCTTATTGATGTGGGTCAGTGATCAGTTGTACTTTTTACAGCAAACTGTATCTAGTACCTTGTGTTTTTTATGTACAAATGGTGTGGTTTTTCTACACGTAGATAAAGACATTGAGATTGTCTTGGACTTAGAAGTAAGACAATTGCTGGGTGAGTTTAATGGGTTTAGCCCAAAGATTTGACGTCTTCTGGGCTACCGAAGGGCACATAACTTATAGTCAAAAGTTGAATATAATAAAGACCAGTCGCGATTGTACATAGTACAGTGTAGCCGATTTCAATTAACAAAAAGACCAGGCAAAAATGCAAAAGTGGAAAAACTGTTCCAGTGCTACTGGTAAGAGGCTAATCCGACGTATTTTGTCACGAGAAATCGAATGGTGCAAACCGCGTTGCTCTCCGACCAATACTTTTCGCTGTAGCCACAATTGAATGATCATTGATGTCATAGTCACGTGCCCAGCAACGGCTCTTACTCCATGGAAACCAGGGAAATATGCAATTTTTTAACAGCTGGCGATGCCTGGCCCAATTCCGCATCTATTAGAACCTTATAGATGTGGTTCAGTGATCAGTTGTACTTTTTACAGCAGACTGTATCTAGTACATTGTGTTTTTTATGTACGAATGGTGTGGTTTTTCTACACGTAGATAAAGACATTGAGATTGTCTTGGACTTAAAAGTAAGACAATTGCTGGGTGAGTTAAATGGGCTTAGCCCAAAGATTTGACGTCTTCTGGGCTACCGAAGGGCACATAACGTATAGTTAAAAGTTGAATATAGTAACGACCAGTCGCGATTGTGCATAGTACAGTGTATCCGATTTCAATTAACAAAAACACCAGGCAAAAATGCAAAAGTGGAAAAACTGTTCTAGTGCTGCTGGTAAGAGGCTAATCGGACGTATTTTGTCACGAGAAATCGAATGGTGCAAACCGCGTTGCTCTCCGACCAATACTTTTGGCTGTAGCGACAATTGAATGATCATTGATGTCATAGTCACGTGCCCAGCAACGGCTCTTACTCCATGGAAACCAGGGAAATTTGCAATTTTTTAAACAGCTGCCGATGCCTGGGCCAATTCCGCATCTTTTAGAACCTTATTGATGTGGGTCAGTGATCAGTTGTACTTTTTACAGCAGACTGTATCTAGTACCTTGTGTTTTTTATGTACAAATGGTGTGGTTTTTCTACACGTAGATAAAGACATTGAGATTGTCTTGGACTTAGAAGTAAGACAATTGCTGGGTGAGTTTAATGGGTTTAGCCCAAAGATTTGACGTCTTCTGGGCTACCGAAGGGCACATAACTTATAGTCAAAAGTTGAATATAATAAAGACCAGTCGCGATTGTACATAGTACAGTGTAGCCGATTTCAATTAACAAAAAGACCAGGCAAAAATGCAAAAGTGTAAAAACTGTTCCAGTGCTACTGGTAAGAGGCTAATCCGACGTATTTTGTCACGAGAAATCGAATGGTGCAAACCGCGTTGCTCTCCGACCAATACTTTTGGCTGTAGCCACAATTGAATGATCATTGATGTCATAGTCACGTGCCCAGCAACGGCTCTTACTCCATGGAAACCAGGGAAATATGCAATTTTTTAACAGCTGGCGATGCCTGGCCCAATTCCGCATCTATTAGAACCTTATAGATGTGGTTCAGTGATCAGTTGTACTTTTTACAGCAGACTGTATCTAGTACATTGTGTTTTTTATGTACGAATGGTGTGGTTTTTCTACACGTAGATAAAGACATTGAGATTGTCTTGGACTTAAAAGTAAGACAATTGCTGGGTGAGTTAAATGGGCTTAGCCCAAAGATTTGACGTCTTCTGGGCTACAGAAGGGCACATAACTTATAGTCAAAAGTTGAATATAGTAATGACCAGTCGCGATTGTACATAGTAGATTGTATCCGATTTCAAATTAACAAAAAGACCAGGCAAAAATGCAAAAGTGGAAAAACTGTTCCAGTGCTGCTGGTAAGAGGCTAATCGGACGTATTTTGTCACGAGAAATCGAATGGTGCAAACCGCGTTGCTCTCCGACCAATACTTTTGGCTGTAGCCACAATTGAATGATCATTGATGTCATAGTCACGTGCCCAGCAACGGCTCTTACTCCATGGAAACCAGGGAAATTTGCAATTTTTTAAACAGCTGCCGATGCCTGGGCCAATTCCGCATCTTTTAGAACCTTATTGATGTGGGTCAGTGATCAGTTGTACTTTTTACAGCAAACTGTATCTAGTACCTTGTGTTTTTTATGTACAAATGGTGTGGTTTTTCTACACGTAGATAAAGACATTGAGATTGTCTTGGACTTAGAAGTAAGACAATTGCTGGGTGAGTTTAATGGGTTTAGCCCAAAGATTTGACGTCTTCTGGGCTACCGAAGGGCACATAACTTATAGTCAAAAGTTGAATATAATAAAGACCAGTCGCGATTGTACATAGTACAGTGTATCCGATTTCAATTAACAAAAACACCAGGCAAAAATGCAAAAGTGTAAAAACTGTTCCAGTGCTACTGGTAAGAGGCTAATCCGACGTATTTTGTCACGAGAAATCGAATGGTGCAAACCGCGTTGCTCTCCGACCAATACTTTTGGCTGTAGCCACAATTGAATGATCATTGATGTCATAGTCACGTGCCCAGCAGCGGCTCTTACTCCATGGAAACCAGGGAAATATGCAATTTTTTAACAGCTGGCGATGCCTGGCCCAATTCCGCATCTATTAGAACCTTATAGATGTGGTTCAGTGATCAGTTGTACTTTTTACAGCAGACTGTATCTAGTACATTGTGTTTTTTATGTACGAATGGTGTGGTTTTTCTACACGTAGATAAAGACATTGAGATTGTCTTGGACTTAAAAGTAAGACAATTGCTGGGTGAGTTAAATGGGCTTAGCCCAAAGATTTGACGTCTTCTGGGCTACAGAAGGGCACATAACTTATAGTCAAAAGTTGAATATAGTAATGACCAGTCGCGATTGTACATAGTAGATTGTATCCGATTTCAAATTAACAAAAAGACCAGGCAAAAATGCAAAAGTGGAAAAGCCGTTCCAGTGCTGCTGGTAAGAGGCTAATCGGACGTATTTTGTCACGAGAAATCGAATGGTGCAAACCGCGTTGCTCTCCGACCAATACTTTTGGCTGTAGCCACAATTGAATGATCATTGATGTCATAGTCACGTGCCCAGCAACGGCTCTTACTCCATGGAAACCAGGGAAATTTGCAATTTTTTAAACAGCTGCCGATGCCTGGGCCAATTCCGCATCTTTTAGAACCTTATTGATGTGGGTCAGTGATCAGTTGTACTTTTTACAGCAAACTGTATCTAGTACCTTGTGTTTTTTATGTACAAATGGTGTGGTTTTTCTACACGTAGATAAAGACATTGAGATTGTCTTGGACTTAGAAGTAAGACAATTGCTGGGTGAGTTTAATGGGTTTAGCCCAAAGATTTGACGTCTTCTGGGCTACCGAAGGGCACATAACATATAGTCAAAAGTTGAATATAATAATGACCAGTCGCGATTGTACATAGTAAAGTGTAGCCGATTTCAATTAACATAAAGACCAGGCAAAAATGCAAAAGTGGAAAAACTCTTCCAGTGCTACTGGTAAGAGGCTAATCCGACGTATTTTGTCACGAGAAATCGAATGGTGCAAACCGCGTTGCTCTCCGACCAATACTTTTGGCTGTAGCCACAATTGAATGATCATTGATGTCATAGTCACGTGCCCAGCAACGGCTCTTACTCCATGGAAACCAGGGAAATATGCAATTTTTTAACAGCTGCCGATGCCTGGCCCAATTCCGCATCTATTAGAACCTTATAGATGTGGTTCAGTGATCAGTTGTACTTTTTACAGCAGACTGTATCTAGTACATTGTGTTTTTTATGTACGAATGGTGTGGTTTTTCTACACGTAGATAAAGACATTGAGATTGTCTTGGACTTAAAAGTAAGACAATTGCTGGGTGAGTTAAATGGGCTTAGCCCAAAGATTTGACGTCTTCTGGGCTACAGAAGGGCACATAACTTATAGTCAAAAGTTGAATATAGTAATGACCAGTCGCGATTGTACATAGTAGATTGTATCCGATTTCAAATTAACAAAAAGACCAGGCAAAAATGCAAAAGTGGAAAAACTGTTCCAGTGCTGCTGGTAAGAGGCTAATCGGACGTATTTTGTCACGAGAAATCGAATGGTGCAAACCGCGTTGCTCTCCGACCAATACTTTTGGCTGTAGCCACAATTGAATGATCATTGATGTCATAGTCACGTGCCCAGCAACGGCTCTTACTCCATGGAAACCAGGGAAATTTGCAATTTTTTAAACAGCTGCCGATGCCTGGGCCAATTCCGCATCTTTTAGAACCTTATTGATGTGGGTCAGTGATCAGTTGTACTTTTTACAGCAAACTGTATCTAGTACCTTGTGTTTTTTATGTACAAATGGTGTGGTTTTTCTACACGTAGATAAAGACATTGAGATTGTCTTGGACTTAGAAGTAAGACAATTGCTGGGTGAGTTTAATGGGTTTAGCCCAAAGATTTGACGTCTTCTGGGCTACCGAAGGGCACATAACTTATAGTCAAAAGTTGAATATAATAAAGACCAGTCGCGATTGTACATAGTACAGTGTAGCCGATTTCAATTAACAAAAAGACCAGGCAAAAATGCAAAAGTGTAAAAACTGTTCCAGTGCTACTGGTAAGAGGCTAATCCGACGTATTTTGTCACGAGAAATCGAATGGTGCAAACCGCGTTGCTCTCCGACCAATACTTTTGGCTGTAGCCACAATTGAATGATCATTGATGTCATAGTCACGTGCCCAGCAGCGGCTCTTACTCCATGGAAACCAGGGAAATATGCAATTTTTTAACAGCTGGCGATGCCTGGCCCAATTCCGCATCTATTAGAACCTTATAGATGTGGTTCAGTGATCAGTTGTACTTTTTACAGCAGACTGTATCTAGTACATTGTGTTTTTTATGTACGAATGGTGTGGTTTTTCTACACGTAGATAAAGACATTGAGATTGTCTTGGACTTAAAAGTAAGACAATTGCTGGGTGAGTTAAATGGGCTTAGCCCAAAGATTTGACGTCTTCTGGGCTACCGAAGGGCACATAACATATAGTCAAAAGTTGAATATAATAATGACCAGTCGCGATTGTTAGTAGATTGTATCCGATTTCAAATTAACAAAAAGACCAGGCAAAAATGCAAAAGTGGAAAAACTGTTCCAGTGCTGCTGGTAAGAGGCTAATCCGACGTATTTTGTCACGAGAAATCGAATGGTGCAAACCGCGTTGCTCTCCGACCAATACTTTTGGCTGTAGCCACAATTGAATGATCATTGATGTCATAGTCACGTGCCCAGCAACGGCTCTTACTCCATGGAAACCAGGAAATTTGCAATTTTTTAAACAGCTGCCGATGCCTGGCCCAATTCCGCATCTATTAGAACCTTATAGATGTGGTTCAGTGATCAGTTGTACTTTTTACAGCAGACTGTATCTAGTACATTGTGTTTTTTATGTACGAATGGTGTGGTTTTTCTACACGTAGATAAAGACATTGAGATTGTCTTGGACTTAAAAGTAAGACAATTGCTGGGTGAGTTAAATGGGCTTAGCCCAAAGATTTGACGTCTTCTGGGCTACCGAAGGGCACATAACGTATAGTTAAAAGTTGAATATAGTAACGACCAGTCGCGATTGTGCATAGTACAGTGTATCCGATTTCAATTAACAAAAACACCAGGCAAAAATGCAAAAGTGGAAAAACTGTTCCAGTGCTGCTGGTAAGAGACTAATCCGACGTATTTTGTCACGAGAAATCGAATGGTGCAAACCGCGTTGCTCTCCGACCAATACTTTTGGCTGTAGCGACAATTGAATGATCATTGATGTCATAGTCACGTGCCCAGCAACGGCTCTTACTCCATGGAAACCAGGGAAATTTGCAATTTTTAAACAGCTGCCGATGCCTGGGCCAATTCCGCATCTTTTAGAACCTTATTGATGTGGGTCAGTGATCAGTTGTTCTTTTTACAGCAGACTGTATCTAGTACCTTGTGTTTTTTATGTACAAATGGTGTGGTTTTTCTACACGTAGATAAAGACATTGAGATTGTCTTGGACTTAGAAGTAAGACAATTGCTGGGTGAGTTTAATGGGTTTAGCCCAAAGATTTGACGTCTTCTGGGCTACCGAAGGGCACATAACTTATAGTCAAAAGTTGAATATAATAAAGACCAGTCGCGATTGTACATAGTACAGTGTAGCCGATTTCAATTAACAAAAAGACCAGGCAAAAATGCAAAAGTGTAAAAACTGTTCCAGTGCTACTGGTAAGAGGCTAATCCGACGTATTTTGTCACGAGAAATCGAATGGTGCAAACCGCGTTGCTCTCCGACCAATACTTTTGGCTGTAGCCACAATTGAATGATCATTGATGTCATAGTCACGTGCCCAGCAACGGCTCTTACTCCATGGAAACCAGGGAAATATGCAATTTTTTAACAGCTGGCGATGCCTGGCCCAATTCCGCATCTATTAGAACCTTATAGATGTGGTTCAGTGATCAGTTGTACTTTTTACAGCAGACTGTATCTAGTACATTGTGTTTTTTATGTACGAATGGTGTGGTTTTTCTACACGTAGATAAAGACATTGAGATTGTCTTGGACTTAAAAGTAAGACAATTGCTGGGTGAGTTAAATGGGCTTAGCCCAAAGATTTGACGTCTTCTGGGCTACAGAAGGGCACATAACTTATAGTCAAAAGTTGAATATAGTAATGACCAGTCGCGATTGTACATAGTAGATTGTATCCGATTTCAAATTAACAAAAAGACCAGGCAAAAATGCAAAAGTGGAAAAACTGTTCCAGTGCTGCTGGTAAGAGGCTAATCGGACGTATTTTGTCACGAGAAATCGAATGGTGCAAACCGCGTTGCTCTCCGACCAATACTTTTGGCTGTAGCCACAATTGAATGATCATTGATGTCATAGTCACGTGCCCAGCAACGGCTCTTACTCCATGGAAACCAGGGAAATATGCAATTTTTTAACAGCTGCCGATGCCTGGCCCAATTCCGCATCTATTAGAACCTTATAGATGTGGTTCAGTGATCAGTTGTACTTTTTACAGCAGACTGTATCTAGTACATTGTGTTTTTTATGTACGAATGGTGTGGTTTTTCTACACGTAGATAAAGACATTGAGATTGTCTTGGACTTAAAAGTAAGACAATTGCTGGGTGAGTTAAATGGGCTTAGCCCAAAGATTTGACGTCTTCTGGGCTACAGAAGGGCACATAACTTATAGTCAAAAGTTGAATATAGTAATGACCAGTCGCGATTGTACATAGTAGATTGTATCCGATTTCAAATTAACAAAAGACCAGGCAAAAATGCAAAAGTGGAAAAACTGTTCCAGTGCTGCTGGTAAGAGACTAATCCGACGTATTTTGTCACGAGAAATCGAATGGTGCAAACCGCGTTGCTCTCCGACCAATACTTTTGGCTGTAGCGACAATTGAATGATCATTGATGTCATAGTCACGTGCCCAGCAACGGCTCTTACTCCATGGAAACCAGGGAAATTTGCAATTTTTTAAACAGCTGCCGATGCCTGGGCCAATTCCGCATCCTTTAGAACCTTATTGATGTGGGTCAGTGATCAGTTGTACTTTTTACAGCAGACTGTATCTAGTACCTTGTGTTTTTTATGTACAAATGGTGTGGTTTTTCTACACGTAGATAAAGACATTGAGATTGTCTTGGACTTAGAAGTAAGACAATTGCTGGGTGAGTTTAATGGGTTTAGCCCAAAGATTTGACGTCTTCTGGGCTACCGAAGGGCACATAACTTATAGTCAAAAGTTGAATATAATAAAGACCAGTCGCCATTGTACATAGTACAGTGTAGCCGATTTCAATTAACAAAAAGACCAGGCAAAAATGCAAAAGTGGAAAAACTGTTCCAGTGCTACTGGTAAGAGGCTAATCCGACGTATTTTGTCACGAGAAATCGAATGGTGCAAACCGCGTTGCTCTCCGACCAATACTTTTCGCTGTAGCCACAATTGAATGATCATTGATGTCATAGTCACGTGCCCAGCAACGGCTCTTACTCCATGGAAACCAGGGAAATATGCAATTTTTTAACAGCTGGCGATGCCTGGCCCAATTCCGCATCTATTAGAACCTTATAGATGTGGTTCAGTGATCAGTTGTACTTTTTACAGCAGACTGTATCTAGTACATTGTGTTTTTTATGTACGAATGGTGTGGTATTTCTACACGTAGATAAAGACATTGAGATTGTCTTGGACTTAAAAGTAAGACAATTGCTGGGTGAGTTAAATGGGCTTAGCCCAAAGATTTGACGTCTTCTGGGCTACAGAAGGGCACATAACTTATAGTCAAAAGTTGAATATAGTAATGACCAGTCGCGATTGTACATAGTAGATTGTATCCGATTTCAAATTAACAAAAAGACCAGGCAAAAATGCAAAAGTGGAAAAACTGTTCCAGTGCTGCTGGTAAGAGGCTAATCGGACGTATTTTGTCACGAGAAATCGAATGGTGCAAACCGCGTTGCTCTCCGACCAATACTTTTGGCTGTAGCCACAATTGAATGATCATTGATGTCATAGTCACGTGCCCAGCAACGGCTCTTACTCCATGGAAACCAGGGAAATTTGCAATTTTTTAAACAGCTGCCGATGCCTGGGCCAATTCCGCATCTTTTAGAACCTTATTGATGTGGGTCAGTGATCAGTTGTACTTTTTACAGCAGACTGTATCTAGTACCTTGTGTTTTTTATGTACAAATGGTGTGGTTTTTCTACACGTAGATAAAGACATTGAGATTGTCTTGGACTTAGAAGTAAGACAATTGCTGGGTGAGTTTAATGGGTTTAGCCCAAAGATTTGACGTCTTCTGGGCTACCGAAGGGCACATAACTTATAGTCAAAAGTTGAATATAATAAAGACCAGTCGCGATTGTACATAGTACAGTGTAGCCGATTTCAATTAACAAAAAGACCAGGCAAAAATGCAAAAGTGTAAAAACTGTTCCAGTGCTACTGGTAAGAGGCTAATCCGACGTATTTTGTCACGAGAAATCGAATGGTGCAAACCGCGTTGCTCTCCGACCAATACTTTTGGCTGTAGCCACAATTGAATGATCATTGATGTCATAGTCACGTGCCCAGCAACGGCTCTTACTCCATGGAAACCAGGGAAATATGCAATTTTTTTAACAGCTGGCGATGCCTGGCCCAATTCCGCATCTATTAGAACCTTATAGATGTGGTTCAGTGATCAGTTGTACTTTTTACAGCAGACTGTATCTAGTACATTGTGTTTTTTATGTACGAATGGTGTGGTTTTTCTACACGTAGATAAAGACATTGAGATTGTCTTGGACTTAAAAGTAAGACAATTGCTGGGTGAGTTAAATGGGCTTAGCCCAAAGATTTGACGTCTTCTGGGCTACAGAAGGGCACATAACTTATAGTCAAAAGTTGAATATAGTAATGACCAGTCGCGATTGTACATAGTAGATTGTATCCGATTTCAAATTAACAAAAAGACCAGGCAAAAATGCAAAAGTGGAAAAACTGTTCCAGTGCTGCTGGTAAGAGACTAATCCGACGTATTTTGTCACGAGAAA